>NC_050446.1:92466563-92666563 GCF_903995425.1 Onychomys torridus | reverse complement strand
CATTTCTGAATTCCTGGTCTATAAATGTGTCTGGTCTTTGTATTTTTTCTTTGAATGAGTTGTTACATCTATTCAGTTCCCGTATTAATAATAATTTTAACAAAAATATGATCATAATTTCATTTTCTTAAAAAATACATCTTACATTAATTATAAACTGTTTGGCCTATTGTTCAGGCTTATGACTAACTAGCTCTTATGCTTAAATTAACCCATAATTCTTATCTGTGTTTAGTCATGTGGCTTGGTACCTTTTCTCAGTCCCGTGTCTCCAGCCACTTACCCAGGAGAGGTAGACAAGAGATACCAAATTTCACCGAGTAGGAAGTGGTCACTTGCTGTGGAATAATCCTTCAGTACACTGTGAAGACATGCTGCTCTTATTGTTAATAAAGAGCTGATTGGCCAATAGCTAGGCAGGATTAGCGAAGCAGAGAGAATGCTGGGAAGAAGTGCAGAGTCTGGGGAGTTAAGAGACATCCACACCACTGATGAGATCAACGCTGCCTGCACAAGAGACAGTGCTCTTTCTAAAGATACCCCAAGCATGGGGTTGGGGATTTAGCTCAGTGGTAGAGCGCTCGCCTAGCAAGCGCAAGGCCCTGGGTTCGATCCCCAGCTCAAAAAAAAAAAGACACCGCAAACAAGAACTCCGCTGTTTTAGCGTCAGGATGCTCTTGGCCTCTTTCATTCCTAACTGTAAACAATGTAACCCATAAAACCACCGTACAATTTCATTTACAGTAGAAATTTTAAGCAAAGCAGCTTATTTTGTAAAATTTCTGTTTATTTTTGTTTTTGTTTTGTTTTGTTTCTGAGACAGGGTTTTTCTGTGTAGCTTTGGCTGTCCTGGAACTCACTCAGTAGATCAGGCTGGCCTCAAACTCACAGAGATCCTCCTGTCTCTGCCTCTGGAATGCTGGGATTAAAGGCATGTGCCACCACCACCTATTGTAAACTTATTTTTAAACATTTTAAATTTTGTAAATTATGTACTATGAATGATGTTACTTCAAAAATCACAAAATCAGCCAGGCGGTGGTGGCGCATGCCTTTAATCCCCACAATTGGGAGGCAGAGGCAGGTGGATCTTGGTGAGTTCGAAGCCAGCCTGGGCTACAGAGTGAATTCCAGGAAGCTATACAGAGAAACCCTGTCTCAAAAAAAAAAAAAAAAAAAAAAAAAGAAAGAAAAAAGAACTGGAAAACAAGTAAAAATCACAAAATCATATATATTATATATATTCATTGTAAAGATGACACACACACACACACACACACACACACACACACACACACACACCACCTGACCTTCCTGACAGAGCAGCTGTTTTTCACTTTGGGATCTTTGCTCTAGACATTTCTTTGACCTGAAAGACTGTGTCTCTAGAATCTTGGACGTCTGGTCTTTGCGTCCCTCGGCTCACAGTCATCCCCTTCATGGGAAGCTCCCCTGACCACCATTTGAAGAGGTTCCCATTACTGCCACTGTAACCCTTCTTAGTGGTCTTTATCTGAAATCCAGCCACTCACCTGTTTTGGTTATTCCCTCCCTACCTGTAATCCCAAGTTCAAAGAAACCAGATCCTTAGTGCGTCTCATGCACTGCTGTATCTCCAGCCCCTACAAGTACCTGGTACAGGCTAACAAGCACTCACTAAAAGCCCATTGCAAGACTGAATACTTGTCCTTACAAAGGCCCAGGGTTCAAGTTGGCTTTCAACAGAGCAGGGCCTAGAACTCTGGCCTCCTAACTAAACCTGGAGGTGGAACTGGCCTGGATATTAGTCACTTTTGTTAGAACTTGAGGTTGGACTTAAGGGCCACCCAGCCTGCTTAGAGGAGTTCACCTTTATTATTCCCTAGGATGGGGATGTGGCTCAATGGCAAAGTGTTGATTTGCCTAGCATACACAAGGCCTGGGGCTCTAGGACTGCCTAAATAAACATTTATTGTTTGAGAATGGCAATGGAAATAGCAATGGGGTGGCGGTTTTAATAAGAAAGGCCCCCATAGGCTCATATATTTGAATGTTTAGTTACTAGGGAGTGACACTATTTGAAAGGATTAGAAGGATTAAGAGGTGTGGCCTTGCTGGAGGAAGTGTGTCACTGGGGATGGGTTTTGAGGTTTCAAAAGTTCATGCCAGGCAGAGTCTCTCTGTTGCCTAAGCATCAGGATGTAGAACTCTCAGCTACTTCTGCACCATATCTGCCTGCATGCCGCCATGGTCGCTGCCCAGGTGATAATAGACTGAAAGGACCAAGCAGACACCATAGCAGGCTGCTCAGTCTTCTCTCAGAGATCAGGCCTCAATTTCAGTTTCCTGAGACTTGAGCAAGCAGGTTCTGGGAGGGCCGTGAACAAGACATAGTCTGTGCAGCAGCTCCTTTTCGGCACATACCCTGGCTGCTCAAGGTTCAGACAATTGTTTATTGTCTGGGACCCCTCACCAACTTAGAGCTACGTGCATAGGCCAGCCAGCCCCACGGCAGCTCAAGGACAGAGCCTGGGACTTGTCCAGGCCTGCCCCCAGAATGATAACCGTAACCCTCAACCAATAAATTCAAAGATTACATACCCTAATCATATGACGCCAAGGCTGGTAGCACCCTGTTTGTGGTTTTTTCCCTTAAAAAAACCCTCACCCTGAGAGCTCAGGGCCGTCCTCCTCCACCTACTGTGGACATGGACCAAGCCCGAGTTTGCTGTTATCAATAAACCCCTGTGTGTTTTGCATTGGATATCGGCTCTGTGGTGGTCTTGCTTGGTGGTCTCCTGACATGGGCACAACAGACTAACCTCTGAAACTGCAAGCAGGCTTCCAGTTAAATGCTTTCTCTTATAAGAGTTGCCTTGGTCATGGTGTCTCTTCATAGCAATAGAAAACTGACTTAGACAAATGGTTAAAGCTTAGCTAGCCCTTGTATGTACCAGACAATATTCTATAGTTCCATATAAATTCTTCTGCTCTTCACAGCCAGATTGTGAAAGGGGTAACTGTCATCCTCACTTTAAAAATAAGAAAACTGAGGCAATGGACTCTTGGGTAACTTGGATGTTTCTATCAAGTCTTTCTTTTGCTCTCCTTCCCTCCCACGCCCTGGCCTGGGGTGAAGCAAGGGATGACAGTCCAAGTTCCCAGGGTCGTTCCTCATCCTGCACAGGCTGAAGGGGTGTGTGTGTGTGTGTGTGTGTGTGTGTGTGAGGGGGTATGTGTGGTGTGTGTGTGTGGTGTGTGTGTATGGGTGTGTGTGTGTGTGGTGTGTGGTGTGTGTGTATGGGTGTGTGTGTGTGTGTGTGGTGTGTGTGTGGGGGTGTGTGTTTATGTGTGTGAGGGTGTGTGTGTGGGGTGTGTGTGTGTGTGTGTGTGAGGGGGTATGTGTGGTGTGTGTGTGTGGTGTGTGTGTATGGGTGTGTGTGTGTGTGTGTGTTTATGTGTGTGAGGGTGTGTGTGGGGTGTGTGTGTGTGTGAGGGTGTGTATGTGTGTGAGGGTGTGTGTGGGGTGTGTGTGTGTGTGGGGTGTGTTTATGTGTGAGGGTGTGTATGTGGTGTGTGTGTGTGTGTGTGTGTGTGTGTGTGTGTGTGTGGTGTGTATGTGGGGGGGTGTGGGGGTGGGGGAGGTGGGGAGTGGTGTCCCAGGGCGCATGCACAAGGCAGACGGAGCGGAGGCAGGGATTGGCGGAAGAAGGGCAACTAGGAGCGGAAGCCCCGCCCATCGCAGGCGAGACTTCCGGCTGTAACGGCTTTGGGCCGGCTTCTGCTGACGGAGTTGACATTCGCCGAGACCGGGATGGTGTTGCTCGAGAGCGAGCAGGTATCGGCTGCCGGGAGGGCCGAGGACTCAAGCAAGTGGGGCCAGCTCGGGTGGCGCTTCCCCGTCTGCGGGCGGGCCGGGGCCGAGAGGCGGCGGGGCGGGGGCTGGAGCCGCCTAACCGGGGTGTTGTGTTGCAGTTCCTGACGGAGCTGACCAGGCTCTTCCAGAAGTGCCGGTCGTCGGGCAGCGTGTACATCACCCTGAAGAAGTGTAAGCAGCCTCCGGGCCGCGCGGAGCGGGGTGGGCGGGTCTGCCTACGGGAGCGTGGCCGCCTCCGGGGCGCAGGGTCGCGGCGCTGCTGAGGAGCTGTGCCCGGTGCGGTCCCCGCAGCCACCCACCGTGACGGTGGGGCCCGAGCGTGTGAGATCGCAATGCCTCGGGGTCGCAGTGTCTAGTGGTGGCTCCCACCTTGGGCCATAGCTAAGTGATGGTGACCATAACTTAGTGATGGTGAGTGTGGGGAGTTGAGAGCGGTGATGGTGGATTGGGCCCCCCGTAACCCTTCTCTGCGTTTTCCACTTTCAACGCCTGTGGTGGTGTCACCAGGATGTATTATTATTGTTATTATTACTTTACCCAGATGATGGTCGCACCAAGCCTACTCCACGGAAGAGTTCTGTGGAGGGCCTCGAGCCCGGAGAAAACAAGTGTCTGCTGAGAGCCACAGATGGGAAAAGGAAGATCAGCACTGTGGTGAGCTGGAGTCTTTTCTGCTTGGTTTTCTTTTAAGTCTGTCTGGCCGTGAACTTAAATCTTCTTCCAAATAGCTGAGGTACAGGAGCAACTTATCCCACGGCCAGCTAGTAAGCTGAATTAAAAAAAAAAAAAAATACAGGGTCTTGCTGTGTAGTTCAGGCTGACTTTGAACAACTGTGATCTAGGAAGATTCAACCTGTGCCTGGGTCATGGGTGCATGTTATCAGCTGAGATAGGTATAATGATGATTTTTGTGGGGCTACAGATTGATGCTAAGTCATCACCCTGTTACTGAGCCACACCACCAGCGCCCTGAACTGAATCTTAAAACTACATTAACCAATGAGGGACGTGTCTGAAGGATTAGGCTCCTCCTCCCTTTCATTTTTGGCCTGTCACTCCTAGGCTGTTTTGGGATCAGGACCCCCCCCCCCCTTTTTTTTGTGGAGGGGGTTGTTTCAGATGAGGTCTCATGTAATTCAAGTTGATTATGTAACCTAGCATGGCCTTGAATTCCCGACTTTGTTGCTTGTCTCCAAAGTGGTGGGATCACAAGGGTGACCACCTTCCCAATTCCTATATTTTGTAGTACAAATTATCCATAAATTTTTTTTTTTTTTTTTGGTTTTTCGAGACAAGGTCTCTCTGTGTAGCTTTGTGACTTTCCTGGAACTCATTCTGTAGACCAGGCTGGCCTCGAACTCACAGAGATCCTCCTGCCTCTGCCTCCCAAGTGCTGGGATTAAAGGCATGCGCCACCACTGCCCAGCTCATAATAAACTTCTAAAACAAAGTAGAGGCCAAATGCTTGTTCTGCTGAAATTTCTATGGAAGTAAAATGAGTATATGGGTCCATTCTCCAAGTAGTTGCTATGAAGAATGATTGACATATTTTTTTTCTGTGCTGGGCCTTCAGTAATTCATTTCTGGGTGTTAGATGACTTATTCACCATTTCCCAGCTCAATGATTATTTTTAAGCTGGTTTTCCCTTGTTTTTGTGGTTCACTTAGCAAACATGTAACTACAGGTTAGGCTTGGTTCTTGGAATTATAGTCCAAAACTGTGGTCTTTTTATGAGAAGTTGAATATGGCAAAACAAAGATTCCCTGATTCAAAGCGAATACTACTTAATTCCATGGACCGCCTGTGGTCACATTAGTTGAGGATACTCATGACACTGCAGACAAAAACTGATGTCTCCCTCTATGAGCTATCTTAAGAAGACGGGCGCGGTGGTGGTGCACGCCTTTAATCCCATCACTCGGGAGGCAGAGCCAGGCAGATTTCTGTGAGTTTGAGGCCAGCCTGGTCTACAAAGCGAGATCCAGGTGCAAAGCTACAGAGAGAAACCCTGTCTCGAAAAACCAAAAAACAAACAAACAAACAAAACAAAAAAAACCCCCAAAAAACAAAAAAAAAAACCCCAAACTTTTAAAGTAAGCAAGTTCATGTGGCTGTCACAGATATGAAACTGAGGATTCTTCCTAGGCATTATTTTGTGGCAGCTTGAATTTTGTCTATATCAGTCTGAAATAATGGAAAACAAAGTGGTTTTTTTGGTTTTGTTTTTTGTTTTTTTTTTAAAGACAGGTTCTTGCTTATCTAGCCCAGACTGGCTACTCATTATCCTCCAGCCCAAGCCTCCTGAGTGCTGGGACTCCAGGCCACTCACCATGCTCAGCTAAGGGAGTTGATTTAATGTATTTTGCATTAAAAAATTCTTTTGGGATCCAAGGAAGAAATCAAAATCAGGGGCATCTGGATAAGGGTTTTTTTTTTTTTTTTTTCCTACCTTAAATTTAAAGGCTGTCTTGCCATCTCTGCTTCACAATTTCTGGGATTGGGATTACCAAAGTGGGCTTGTCTGAGGGATTTTTAAGGGTGAATAGGTTTGGTGGGAGCCCACTTCTGCCTTCCATCCTGGTGCAGTTCTTTCTCATGTAGAACTTGCTCTGTAGACCAGGCTGGTTTGGAACTTGAGAGATCTGTCTCCAGAGTGCTGAGATCAAAAGGCATGTGTCCCACTGAATCTGGCCTAGGTGTTGTTTTGATGAAGCATTTTGAGATCCTATCTGGGTGAAAAGGGGGTGTCTATGTCTATAAAAAGAGGTGGTCTTTTTCCTTTCCAGGTGAGTTCCAAAGAAGTGAATAAGTTTCAGATGGTAAGTTCCATTTCTTGTGTTCTCCATTCCTCCTCGAGGTGAGTGGGCACTGGTCAGGGTGGGGACTGTCACTGCTTGCCTTGTGTTTTATTTCCTATTATCCAGCAATGTTTTTCCTTTCCGTTTTCAAGGCTAGTTCTGTCTTAAACTTCAGCTATACTCTATAATATTGTTGAATAGGAAGTTGCCTGAAGTTTTCCTTTTTTGCTTAAAAAAGAGTGCAAAGCCTGCAGCTCCCTGTGGAGGGGCTGCTAGCTGCTCAAGGGGTAAAAGCTTTCTGTGGCATACCAGTTCCCAATGCAGGTGTCCTACGATGCCCGAGTAGGCTTCCTGATGCCCGTTACTCTTAAGTCCATTGTGGAAAAGTCAGCCGCTTCCCTCGTTTGTCCCTTTTCCTGCTAAGTCCATGTTCTGGCTTCCAGGCCTATTCAAACCTCCTGAGAGCTAACATGGATGGGCTGAAGAAGAGGGACAAGAAGAACAAGAGTAAGAAGACCAAGCCAGCACAGTGACAGCCGTGGCCATTAGCAACAGCTGAAGGGCACTTTCCTGTGTTTGCTGCTTTTGGCACCCTCTGTGTGTAACTGTTTCCATGGGTTGTTTAAGAGAGGAGGGCTGGCTGATCATAGGGTAGTTGTGGTAAGAAGATCTTAGATCTTCACTGTATGGTTGCATATTCTTAGATTCCAGCCTTAATGTCTAGTCATCTTTGAAGAGCTGTGTGTCATTAAGTCCATCCACGCTAGCTGTTTCTTTGCCTGCCCTGTTCCTGACAGTAACTACTAACTCTTGAATGATACAGTTACTCAGTTGGGTTTTTTTGCCTTGTCTTTGAGAATACTGTAATAGAAATCTGGCAGTTTTATTAAAAGTCATGTTATCCTATGGATGGGTTTTGTACTTGGTTGAATAATTTAAAAAAAATAATTACATTGTTTTTATGTGTGTGCTCACATTTGCTCTGTGTCACAGCATCAACTTATATGATTGGTTCTTTCCTACCACATGGATCCTGGGATTGAACTCACGGTTGTTGGACTTGGCAGCAAGCATCATTACTGCTGAGCCATCTCCCCGGACCTTGTTGTCTGATCTTAAGAGTCTTTCAGCAAGTCTGAGTTCTCATACCAAACAGGACTTCACTTAAGACAACAGAATAAATAGAGAATCAAGAATCAAGATTCTGTCGGGTGGTGCTGGTGCACGCCTGTAATCCCAGCACTTGGGAGGCAGAGGTAGGCGGATCTCTGTGAGTTCGAGGCCAGCCTGGTCTACAAAGCAAGTTCCAGGACGGGCTCCAAAGCTACAGAGAGAAACCCTGTCTCGAAAAACAAAAACAAAAACAAAAACAACAACAACAAAAAAGATCAAGATTCTGCCTGGTGTGGTGGCATAAGCCTGTAATCTCAATGGTATTGAGGCAGGCTGAGTTTGAGACCAGCCTGGGCTGCACAGTGAGACTCTTTTCTGCACTCCTACCCCCAACTAAAGAGGCAAAACAGATCACAAGGGATGATTTTTGATCTCTCTGCCTCTTTATCCATTTGGAAAATGCTAGGGCATTTTCATGTGCTTAGTGTTTAGGAGCGAGGACAAAGGCTGATCTTCTCCAGCTCCGTATAACCTCTAGTACTGACAGAGTTGCAAGTGGAAAGCGTCATATATTTATATATGAAAACATTTATTATATCCAAAAAGATAAATTTATAATATACATGAAAAACCAACAAAGCTCAACTTTGTAGGACAGCTTATAGAATTTTAAGTTAAAATAAATTGAATGTACAACATTCCATTATTCCAGTATAAGCCCCTGTCCATTTGAACAATGCAGCAACTGTTCTTCAAGGTCAAAACAGGATTCTGTAGTAGTCATCTCTGTAGCTGTACAGGAACAACACCGACACCCTGCAAAGGAACGGGACAGACAGACTGATGGCAGACTCAGCAGTGGGTAAAGCATTGATACTTTGAAAGCACTAGCTGAGTGTGATGGGAGACTGATGACTGGAAAGAGTGCCTAAGCTTCCCTGGAGCTGTGACAGTTTGCAATTCAAGGTCTGATGCAGAAGACAGCCATTCACTACCAGCTTCCCTGACACCTTCAAGTTCCATGAGAACATGAATGATTGGCATTTTTACATACACAGCAAAGGCAGTCACTTTTTTTTTTTAATGTCTTTTTGCTTTTTTTGTGACAGAGCCTCATGTAACCCAGAGTGTATTCAATTTTGCCTTTAAGGTTAAGGAGGACCTTAGATTCCTGATCTGTCTTCACTTCCCGGCTTCTTTCTTTACACATTTCTTGGGAGATGGCCCAGTTGGTAAAGGGCATGTCAAACAAGCACCGAGTGTGGACCCTAGAGCCACCATTACAAGCTGGCCAGAGTGGTGTCTGCCTGTAACTCCAGCCTGGGGCAGGGTGGAGACAGGTGGGTCACCAAGCTCCTTGATGCCAGTCAGCCTAGCTAACTGGTGAGCTTCGGGTTCAGAGAGACCTACCTCAAAAAGAAAGGGGGAGAGTGATCAAGGACAGTGACATGAACCTCAGGCGGCCACATGTCACACCCATTTCCTCTTCCCCCACATGAAGTGAGGTGCCTGGATGGACCTTAACTGGGACAGCTACATTCAGGCCCACAGTGTTTTGTTCTGGACAAGATTCTCACTGTGATTCATGATCTGAGTAGGACTTACTGGCTGTCAATCACATTTCTGAATTGTCAAACCTCAAAAGATAAGCATGGCACTCGGACCTGTCCCTGCATTTGAACCACAGGAAACCTGCAGGAACTCACTTCTTTTCAACTTTGATGTTATAGATCTCATCACAGACGAGTCTGAGGTACCTCTGCTTTGGCAGGCGTGACAATAGCTGCTTCACAGTTGTGTTAAATGCCTGTTCATCAGCGTCCCACTAGGAAAGATGGCAGAGCAGAGCAGCAGGTTATTGCCTGGCCTTTTCTGGGTCACAAGAGTGGGTTCTTCCTTCAAAGCATTGATTTTCTTGAAGACCACAGGTGAAGAGGCTTCTTAGCCTTGCCACAGGTGTGCTAATGTGACTAGGTTGCTTTTCCTGGATACTTACTTTGTTTTAGGTGGAGATTGTTGCCTTTAATGTCTACTCACTGGACTGGATTACAAGTCAGCAAACTGCCATAGAGTGGTGTGTGTTTATCTGTGTGATCAACAGGGGATGATGAGACAATCTGACTCTGTAGCACTGTCTGGCCCTGAACTGAGGACCTCCTGCTTCCAATTCTTAGTGCACAGCTCATTTTATTTTTAATCTGTGACTAAACACCATGGAAAGACAAAAGAGTTATTGGATGTGAAATGTTTTAAAAATTACCTGGGAGCCTGAGGCAGGAGGATTGATTACTACATTTCAAGACCAACTTGGGTTATGTGCTGATTTTTGTTAATGACACAAACTAACCTGGAAAGAGAATTCAATAGAAGAATTGGCTCCTGCAGATTGGCCCCTGGAGCATTTGCTTGATTTATGTGGTAGGGCCTAGCCCACTGTGGGTGGTGCTACCCTGGGCAGTGGGGCCTGAGCTACCTCAGCAAGCCGATAGCAGCTTGGTTCTTTCCTCCATGGCTCTTCCCTGCTCTAGAGTTCCTGTCTTGGCTCCCGTCAGTAATGGACTGTAGCCTGCAGGAGTTGTGATAAACCTCTTCATCCCCAGTTGATTTTGGTTGGTGTTAAATTTATCTCAACTACAGAAAACTACAGGACAGGCTACCTGGTAAGATCTTGTTTCACAAAAAAATAAAATCACTCATAGCTATGGTTATTTTACTTCAAATGGGAAACTTCAAATTTTTAAAAATTGGAAAAAAAATGTATAGAAGTATAGACCTATAAACAAATTAACTGAATCTTTGGTGTAGTTGTGCTTCCCTAGCTGGGATGAAGGTTTGCTTGGGAAATGAACACATGGTACTGTGGGTAAGAACCTAGATTATACTAGTCCTCTAGGCTCCAGTCCTGGCTCTGATACTCTGTGGTTGTGTGATTCTGATTCAGGAATGCCTCTGACACACACTAACAGAAAGACCAGTGTTACTGCCAGACAGACATAATTACTAAGGAAATTTAAGACCTTTTCCAGTTTTCCTTTGACAAGGCTGAAAGTGTACAACAGTTCCCATTGCTTACCTCTAATGATAAAAACTGTAGGATTGTTTCTTTGGGGAGATCCACCTGTTAATACACAGAAACGTGTATCATTTACTGAGAGTTCTTAAGCAGCACACACAGACTAGGGACCATGGTGTCATTGTGTGGATGATATGAATAGGGCTGCTGTTAATGCTGTGAGCCCTCCCCCACGGTGTGTGTGTGTGTGTGTACACGTGCATGTGTTGTAGGCACACGTGCATGTATGAAACTACTGGACTTAGTTTCAACTGCTGTTCCATCTTTGTCTTTGAGGCAGAGTCTCATTGAAGTCCAGAGCTGGCTGGCGTGCCTAGTCTACAAGCCAACTAGCCATGAGAATGCTGTCTGCCTTCTGAGGCTGGCATTGTAGGCGTCTATGTGGGTTCAGGAATCTGAACTCCAGTCATCATGCTTGCGTGGCAAGTGCTTTACCATCCTCCCAGTCCCTAGAGCAGACTTCAAATGGGAATGAACAAGCACTTGAGGCTGGATTTCCAGATTCACACCCAGACCCTAGAGGTGCAGGCCCCACATGTGCTTAGTAAGGCCTGAATGTGAGTGTGGCCTTAAGAAAAAGGGGAAACATCCCAACCACCTTCTTTTCTCCCCAGCTCTGTCTAGCTTTAGGCTGCTTGTCACTCACATCAGGGACAGCCTGACTGTCAGGTACAGCAAAGAAAGCCCTGAATTCTGAGACCACACCAGCCAATGCAGACAGATGCCAGCTTCAAATTGTTAAGAAATTGACTTACAGCCAAAATTTCAATGTCACTGCTTTTCTGATGTAAATTGGCAAGGGCAGTCTGAAGTCGGGTTTGTACCTAATAAGAAAATGGAGTTCAGAGGGTGTTAGACCAAGTCATCTGTTCCCACTCCAGAAAAGAGCAGGGAACAAAGCCTCCCAAACAGGACATGAAGATTTGATACACAGTGAAGGGAGTTGGAGGTGGAGGGAGAGATGGGCTTTAGGACTTCTTATGTTGCCCAGGTCAGCCTCACACTTGTGATCTTTCCAGGTATACACCACTACAACAGGTTTACAAATGTTCTTAACAGCTGTGCGGTGGTAGCCATGACTTTAATCCCAGCACTAGGAAGGCAGAGGCAGGAGGATCTCTGTGAGTTCGAGGACTTTAGCTTCCACTAAAGCTTTGCAGAGATATAGACAAAATGTAACACCTCAGATACTTTTGAACATAAAATACCACTTTCAAACAAATTATTATTATTATTATTATTATTATTATTATTATTGAAAATAAAGTCTGGGTGGTGGCGCATGCCTTAATCCCAGCACTCAGGACGCAGAGGCAGGAGGATCTATCTGAGTTTGAGGCCAGCCTGATCTTCCAGGACAGCCAAGGCTACAAAGAGAAACCCTGTCTGAAAAAAAACAAAGGGGGGGGGAACAAGCCCCCAAACCCCAAACAGCAACAACAAACCCACAAATGCGCTTACCATCCTCTCCCGTTACGTTCTAGGCCGCTCTCATCACTCACATTCAACACACGGAACCGCCTCTCATTTCTTTTGTTCTCAACTGCACATGTGCCTAAGGTTACACACGGTCTTAGCACAGCCATAAGCAGACACCAAAACCACGTTCAGAATGAGAACCTCACTCTTGTGACCGGCTAAAACGCTCGTATTCAGAAGAGAAACAAGCCGCTTCCAGCTGTCACGGGTCATCTATTAACAGCTGCTGCTACACACTAACATCTTTGGTGGACAGATGGGCTCAATTACAGCACCAGAGACATTCTGTTGACATCTGCAGAGGCCACCAGGGGAAGAAATCTTTTTTATTTTATTTATTTATTTTATTTATTATGTATATAGAAGAGGGTGCCAGATCTCATTACAGACGGTTGTGAGCCACCATGTGGGTGCTGGGAATTGAACTCAGGACCTCTGGAAGAACAGCCAGTGCTCTTAACCTCTGAGCCATCTCTCCAGCCCGGAAGAATCTTTATATTTCCTTCCTGTTGCTTTCTTTTCTATAGCTCTTACTAGAAAGCCAAGGACACAGGGCTGGAGAAATGGCTCAGTGGTTAGAGCACTGGCTCCAGGTTCAGTTCCCAGCATCCACACAGCCACTCAAAATCATCTATCTACAACTCCATTTCCAGGGGATCTCATGTTCTCCATTTCCAGGGGATCTCATGTTCTCTTTTGGCCCCAACTCCATTTCCAGGGATCTCATGTTCTCCATTTCCAGGGATCTCATGTTCTCCATTTCCAGGGATCTCATGTTCTCCATTTCCAGGGATCTCATGTTCTCCATTTCCAGGGATCTCATGTTCTCCATTTCCAGGGGATCTCATGTTCTCTATTTCCAGGGGAATCTCATGTTCTCTTTTGGCCCCAATGGCATGAGGCATACATGTGGTACACAACATACACACAGGCAAACATCCATACACAAAAGCAAGCAAAAAAGGAAAACAGGAAATCCGAGGAAAGGTGGAGGTGAGGTACCTGAGTCTCATGCCGCCTCCTGGTGCTAGCCGACAGCTTTTCTGGGGATAGAATACTCACGGTGGGGACTACCGTTGTTCCATGGATTTCAAACAAACCTGAGACAGGAAAGTTCAAGTTACAGCCTTTATCTGGGCCCAGTTTGTAGAACATGCCAACCATAAAGAGTTTATTAGTGTACATCCAGTTATGATTCTAGTGGGTAGATCCTGTCTGGGCCTTCTTCTGTCTCTTTGAGACAGGGTTTTGTTATATATATTTATAGACCAGGTTGGCCTCAGACTGCACCCTTTTGCCTCAGTCTCCCGAGTACTAGAATTACAGGTATGTGCCACCATATCTGCTTGAGATACATTTCTTCAGTCCCTTCTATGAGGAAAATACCCACATTTCCTATATAGTCAACTGAGTAGAATGAAAGTTAAATCACATGTATGAATGTAGCAGTGAGGCCAACTAGGATTGGAGGGTATTCCAGCCCAGGCTGCATTCCTGCTTCTGGGATGTCGGGACACATCTCATGTGGTACAACACTGTTGATACGTTCCTAAGTGCTCAGTGCAGACAACATAGCATTCTCAACACTCGGATTCCAATTAGTAATTATACCTGAAGCATTAGAAAACGACCCCTTCAGAGTTTGTGCAGCAAGATTATCAGAAGCTTCTCTAAAAACAAGCAAACACACAATTAGGAAATTGTCAGTAGGCGGAAAGCATCTCAGATGAGGGTGCCCTCACAATGTGCCACCTTCCTACCGAATGTAAAAATATGGTCCTCTTGGTTATTAGTTGGAGGAAAAACCAAAACAGCAGAAAATGCTCTTAGTGATCCTTTTGGTCATGAGCAAGTAAAAAAAATTAGGAAGGACATGATTCAAATTAACAAATGCCTAAGAAAACATTCTGATTCCTTCAGCAGGGTCTGAAATCCAGGCTCCATATAGGCAGCTATTTTAGTGAAATGTAATGAGTGTTCTTTCTGCTCCCTCCTAATACAAAAATTCAAGTCCAAGCTTGATGTAGCTTACGATGTAGCAAAGGCTGACCTTGAACTCCTGACCTTCTAAGTGTTGGGATTACAGGCATATGTCAGGATTACAATACTTGGATCTGTTGTTTTGATACAAGAATGTATATAAGAGTTGCAAAGATACATCTAGAAGTAATTACAATTAAACATCTTGTACAGTTTTCCAGACATTTTCTGTATACAGATTGCATAGTTTTGGTTTAAGAAAGTAGGATTACACTATCTATCCTATTATGGACAAAGCTTCCACTAAAGTTTTGCAGAGATATAAACAAAATGTAACACCTCAGATTTTTGAACATAAAAGCACCACTTTTCAAACTGTAATTATTATTATTATTTTTAAAAGATTTATTTATTTATTATGTATACAGTATTCTGTCTGCATGTATCCCTGCGGACCAGAAAAGGGCACCATATCTCATTTCAGGTGGTTGTCAGCCACCATGTGGTTGCTGGGAAATTGAACTCAGGACCTTTGGAAGAGCAGTCAGTGCTCTTAACCTCTGAGCCATCTCTCCAGCCCCCCAAACTGTAATTATTATTATTGTGTGTGTGTGTGTGTGTGTGTGTGTGTGTGTTTTAAATAAAGTTGGCTAGGTGGGGGTGGGGCACACTTTTAATCCCAGCACTTGGGAGGCAGAGGCAGGTGGATCTCTGGAAGTTAGAGGCCGCCTAGTCTACAGAGCAAATTCCAAGACAGCCAGGGCTATACAGAGAAACCCTGTCTCAAAAAAACCAAAAAAAGAAAAAAAAGAAAAGTTGTTTTCCATGAAAATATGTTATGGAGGTCAGCATGACATGGGTTATTATTTTCATTTAAAATGATTAAATATTTCTTAAAAAGTTTAAGTGTCAATTTCTAATGGATTTTGAAAACTTTGAGATGGGGTATTAGGGTGTTGCTAAGTTCAGGTTGGCTTAATTTCACTTGGCAGCCCAGACTGGCCTTGAACTTGTGATCTTCCAGCCTCAGTCCGCTAAATGGTGGGAATCACAGACCTATGACATCTTTCCCACCTCAACTAGAATACACTGATGAATATAATCCACACATATTTCTGGGAGCTCCTCAAGTAATTTTGAGGTACCAAAAGGTATGACACCCAGGTCTGAGCAGTGGTGTCTTCTGTCTTGACAGAGGTTCTGACCTACACTACAAGAGGTGGTGCTGTAGACTGGGACGCAGCTGCTGAGTCCACACTTCCTTCCTTCATTTTAAAATTTTGTTTAGATGTATTTATATGTATGAGTCTTTTGCCTACACACACATATATGCACCATGTGTGTGCCTGGTGCCCTTGGAGGTCAGAAGAAGGTGTTGGATACCCTGGAATGGGCTGGAGTTATGGAAAGTTGTGAGTCACATGTGGGTTCTGGGACTTGAACCGGGTTTCTCTACAAGAACAAGTATTCTTAACCACTGAGCTATCTCTCCATTCCCCAGTTACTTTTAGTTTTAATGATTTTACTTTGCTAAATTGATATCTAGGTGATTGGATCATGTGTATATGAGCTCTTTCCCCAGTATCTTTTAATTTGCATAGATAAAATACTGCCAAGAGTTAGTCACTAAACAGACCGAATGAGATAGAGGCAGACAGATTTTGACCTTTAAAATGATATTTAAAAACTGAAAATACTACTGGTTTGATATAACTTAATGGTTTATAATATTTTGCATTAAAATATTTTATTTTATTTTATATATTTATATTATAATATATAAAAATAATATATTTAAATATTTTTTAACTAATGGTTTGATATAATTTTTTTTTTTTTTGGTTTTTCGAGACAGGGTTTCTCTGTGTAGCTTTGCGCCTGTCCTGGAACTCACTCTGTAGCCCAGGCTGGCCTCGAGCTCACAAAGATCCGCCTGGCTCTGCCTCCCGAGTGAAAAGTCAAGGTTTTTTTTTTTTTTTTTTTAAACTTATTTATTTATTATGTTTACAGCATGTATGACTGCAGGCCAGAAGAGGGCACCAGATCTCATTACAGATGGTTGTGAGCCACCATGTGGTTGCTGGGAATTGAACTCAGGACCTCTGGAAGAGAAGTCAGTGCTCTTAACCGCTGAGCCATCTCTCCAGCCCAAGTCAGGTTTGATATAATTTAAATGTGTTTACAAAAGTTCATATGCTGGCAGCTTGATCCCCAGAGTAGAGATATTGAGAGCTGGGGGGGCCTGGTAGATAATAATGAGGACATGGATGCATGGCCTTGGCCAAGATTAACAACGGTCTTATGGAGTACTCACAAATTCAGTTTGTTATGAAGTGTTTGTTTTCTTCTGTCTGTTTACTGTTCTGTTCCTCCTCTCTGTCATGTTATGGCATAGACAAAGGAGCCTTCACCAGAAGACAAAGAGAGGGGTGGGCCCCCAATGTGGGACTTTTGGCTTTTCTTTTCTTCTTTTTTCTTTCTTTGAGACAGGGTTTCTCTGTAGCCCTGGCTGTCCTGGAACTCTGTAGATTAGGCTGCTTTGAGCTCACAGAGATTCTCTGTCTCCCGAGTGCTGGGATTAAAGGTGCGTACTACCACCACCCAGCCACTTTGTTTTCCTTATCCAGGCTTGGGAATTTCATTATGACAAGAACCATCATACAGAAAAACAAATGTTGAAAACAAGATATGACGAGTCTTGTTCAAGTGACATAATTAAAATGTCGATTGAATTATTCAGAAGCAACAGAATGGTTTAAGTCAATCCTGATTCATCTGAATCTCATGAGAATTGGCTTTAAAACTCAATTTATGTAGGTTCTCTGCAGGTAAGTGCAGTTAGTCTTCTGGGATTTGTTCTAAGTTACCTCATGTTCCTTTCGTCACTGACTTTGGTCCTCAGTTTTTGCATGACATGATCCACAAGATCTGATTCCAACACACGCTTCTCTGTTTGCCTCTCCTTCTCAAAGGACTTGACCTGGAAAACAATGGAACAGTTATATGGAGGTTTCTGAAGCCAAAAGGGAGGCTCCTTGTGCCCTAGTGAGGGGACTGGGTCAACAGTTTGTTGTCAGTGGGTCTTAACTGGAGGTGGTTCTGTCCTGGAGGACATTTAGCAATTTTTTTCTTAAAGTAGCACTTTAAAAAGTGTTATATATTTTGTGTGTATATGTGTATGTATATGGGTGCATGCATGCCATGGTGTGTGTGTGTGTGTGTGTGTGTGTGTGTGTGTGTGTGTGTGTGTAAGTCAGAGGACAACGTGCAGGAATGGAGGGAGGCTCCTTTTACTGTGTGAGTCCTGGGGATGGAACTTAGGTCATTAGGCTTGGTGGTAAGTGCTTGACTCACAGGCTCTGAAGATGCTTTTATGTCACAACTGTGGGGTGTTCCAGCATCTTGACACAGTCTATAACAAGGTCAAGGTCAGAGATGCAGCAGTAATGAACCATATGACTCCAAACATTAAGTATTGTTGCTGAGCTATATTGGTCTGTTCAGGAATGGTTAGAGATGAAAGAATAAAAACAACAAATGGCCATGATGGACAGTTCCCATATTCCTACATTGCTCTCTAAACACCCAGCCAATCACGAGGTTTCTTGGGTGTAAGCTCTGCCCCTCTTACAAACCAGCCCCACCACCCAACTTTCACAGTGCCTGCTCTTTCTCATTCACACTCCCGGCCAGCACCCAGCTGTGGTCTGGGCTAGCCTGATGCTGTCTCATTGTTTTCAGTTCCTCAGTCTACCCAATAATACCCCTGCAAGTAACCATTTTCAAACTCAGTTCTGATGTACTCTTTTGTCGAGACATTTACTGGCTTCCCACTGGCTGCTAAATCACATCCTATGACCATTCTCGCCTGCTGAAGTAAGTAGCCTTCATCCAAAACAGACTGGGCATAGTGGCACTTGTCCTTGGGCATGTCAGAGCAGCTGATCTATTCAAGATGCTCACAGGTTTGGGGCTCACAGGGTGGACCTGTTTACACTGTCTCAGAAGGGTGCAGAGAGGGTCATCAGATTTTCACTTTAGATTTCCGCCCCTCGCCCAGCACATGCACTCTGTCCCAGCCACACATGCTCCTGGTTGCCAGAGTGAATAGAAGGTAGACTGGGGCTGGGACTCCAGAGAAACAGCTGTTGAGTTGTCAGTCCTGCTGGGCTGGGCTTGACGCAGCTGCCTTTGAGTTACCCATACTTTTGTAAGGAATCTCAGTAAACTCACTGCTCCACCAAGCTGGACTCGGATAAAATAGTTTGTCTGTTTGTCCTCTCTGAGGTATATGAGTACTTCTGTACAACTCCCTGGAAGTGTCACACATCAGGATAGAATCAGAATATTTTCTAAGGATGTGTCCCTATCTTTGAGACAACCTACTACTAAAAACACCCTGTGACCTTTGCTGTGCCCTCTGATTATAAGGTCCTTTAGTATATACCTATAGGCTGCCTGTCTGTGCATCTAGAAACCCCACCACCAACTGAAGATGTCCCCACTACCTGCTACCACCTTCCAGGCTGAGAATGTTCTCTGCAGGATGCTGATTAGCATTTTCTAGCTCATAAGCATGCAAAAAGTTTTTTATAAATAAAATTATATTTACAGATCCATGTTTATTACTGTCCTAAGCACAACAGCTAAGAAATGGAACCAGCTTGGATTCCATTTCATCATCAGTAGCTGAATGGATAAAGAAAGTGTGGTACATAACACACAGGCCATTTTTTTTCAGCTGTAATAGAAATGAAATCATGACATTTGTAAGAAAATGGATACAACTGGAAATTATGCTAAGCAAAATGAGCCAGACACAGAACACAGAAAGACAAACGCTATGTGTGTTCTTTTATGTGGAATCTAGATTTGTGTGTGTGTATGTGTGTACTTAGATTCACACACATTTTAGAAAGGGGAGACATGAGAGACAGATCTTAGGGAGTGTGGGAAAGGGTAATGGAGTCCAAATGACATGAAAGCAAAAGGAAAGACTATTTGGAGGAAGGAGACCTTTTGGGGACCAAAGAGAAGAGGGTAGGGAGGTGGGAAGAGCCAGGAGGAAGGACAGGACTAAAACCAAGTATCCTGGCAAGAATGTATGAAAATGCCACTTCGAAACCCATCATTTGTAAAGTTAAATAATGAAATGACCTGTGAAATTAAATATGCTGTGTTAAAATGAAGAAAGCGGGAAGACAAATTACTAATATCAGGAACCAAAGTGGAAACATCCCCCCAGAGCTTAGAGACAGCAGAAAAAATAACCAAGGAATACCTGAGTGGTCATAAAGGAAACCATGATGGGAAAGATACAGTTCCTGGCTCATCCTGAAGGAGCCAGCTCAACCACTATGAATATAGGCCCCTGTGGGCTTTGTTTACTTGTTTTTTTTTTTTTTAATTATGTGTATGTGTGTGTAGGTATGTGCATGTGAGTGCAGACTGCCTGCAGAGGCTAGAGGTATTAGATTCTCATGAAGTTACACGTGGTTGAGTCCTGATGTGGGTGCTGGGAATCGAACCTAGGACCTCTGGAAGAGTATTATTATGTGCTTTTACCCACTGAGCCACCTCTTCAGCCTGGCCCATGTGGTTTTATATGATCATTTGAGGTCAATTCTAATTCTAATCACATACAAACTCTTACAGAAAACACAAGTCCAAGTCATTTATAAGATTCTGCTATCAAAACCTGATAGCATTACAAGAGAAAATAAAGAGAATGAGGGATATAAAGGTCGATTTTTTTCTTTTAAAAACAGCATTTAAAAAAGGTCATGAGGTAGTAGGATTATGGACACTTTTTGTTAGGCACAACAAAGTAAAATTGTTTAGGAAGTCTCAGAAGTCATGCTGATGACAGGTACAGCTCTCCTAAGAAAAGAACCCAGGGCTGGGGGGATGGCTCAGGGGCTCGGCACACTGGCTGTTCTTATAGAGGACCTGGGTTTGATTTCCACGTGGCAGCTCATTACCACCTGTAACTCCAGTTCTAGGGGATCTGATGTCCTCTTCCAGCCTCCGTGCTTCAGATATCTACATTCTTCAGGAAGACAATCAGTCATGATAGAGTTCAGAGCCAGAGGGGGAGAGAGCACAGCACGCTCAAGCACACCAGATGCTCCACAGGCAGCACAGCTGGTGGAAAATGCTAGTTGATTTCCATGGTCTCACTTGCACACGTGTGTGCATTTTACTGGGGATTGAATCAAGGGTCTCACCCATGCTGGGCAGGTACTCGGCCACTGAGGTATATCTCCAGTCCTCCTACGATCGTTACCTTAACATGGCTTCCTTCTTTATCAGAGACCAGGGCCACATAGGTGATTTCGTGATGTCTGCAGTACTCCTGTAACTCTTCTTGGGACTGAAACAAACAGTGAGACAAATGAACATGTGTGCCTGGAGTCCCTTCAAGTCATTAAGGACAAAGAAATACTGCTTCCTATTGTATTACCCAAGTGAGTTACTAAATGCGCTGACTTGAGGGGAGATGGATGTTAGGGAGAGAGGCACAGAATTCCAGGAAGGGATTCTCTGGTGCTTTCTCTGCTCTCACGATTGTTCTGAAGGACAGCGAACAAGTAATGTAGTCGTGACAGAAGAGATTTTCAATGGCTTCAAGTCTTAACAAAGGTGCCAAGAACTGTAACACACACACAGCCTTTTAGGAAAGCAAAGGCATTGGGAAACAGTGAAAGGCAGAAAGCAGAATTAAACTGGGAGTTCTGGCTGTCGCCAGAGGAGCCTAAGAGGATGGGCTACACAGTGAGATCCTGTCTCAAAACAGAAACAAAATGACAGAATACTTTTCTAACATGAAACAAGCAAACTGATGCTTTTTCTGTCACATGATTAAAAACTGATGCTTGGTATTCTGACATATGAACACACAGTGCAGCCGCAGAAGGCTCATGGCCAGAGAGTTGGCCTGTGTTCCTGGTCATTGCAGAGCCCTGGGGTGCCATTAGTGTGGATAATCTAGAAGTACCCTCCCTCCACAATCTGTGATAGCGCAGACACTGGGTATCTGAAGCTCCCACCCCAATTCTGAAGAGCAGGCCGGTGTTTGGGGTACCATTTTCCTTACCTCCACACCTGTAGCAGGGACCAGGGCTGCATACCGGAGGAGGTCTTAAGACTTACAGAAATCCAGACACACCAAGCCCAGAGTGCCCTCTGCAGTGAGCCAGCCATGGCCCTATGCTGTCTACATCCTAGCCCCTGGAACCTGTCAATGCTTGCCCTGGGCCTTCACAGAGCAAGACAGAGCCTCATGAAGAGGAAGCCTCGGAGAAGACGACGCCACACTTGCTGAGTTTACAGGGAGGAAGGGACTGAGCCAGTGCAGGAGGAAAAGGCAGGAACAGACCCATCCCTGGGTCTCAGGAGGGGCAAGCCCTGCCAATCCATCCTAACCCAGGCTGCTAACTTCCAGGAACAAAACTGCTAAGCCCCTGGGTTTGTGGTCATCTGTGATAGTAGCAGCCAGAAGCTAATGCAGGAGGTAAACTCCATCTGATAGACTGATTTGGTGTAGACTCTGGCAGGCACATCCAGTCTTTTTTTCTCTTTTCTTTTTAAATGTATATTTTTATGTATATATGTGTATGTCTCTGTGTGTATATGCCGACGTGTGTATAGGTACCTGCAGAGGTTAGAAGGGGTGGACACCTGGACCAGATGTAAACCACCTGACATGATGCTGGGAACAGAACCTGGGTCCTGTTCCTGGGTCTTGGGAGAGCAGCAAGGGCTCTTAACCGCTGAGGCCTCTGCAGCCCCTATGTCCAACCTTCTGACAGATCCCCAGAGGCAGAGAGATCCGGGAGAGGGAACACAGATAGACAATGAAGACGGCAAACTTCCCTTTCTCACACTCCTGACCTGAGACAAAGACCTAAAGGCTTAGCAGGCTGCTGCTTCTACCAGAGGCCTCCGCCTGCTGTCATTAGACTGGTCTAATGAGTTCAAGGCTAGACCAGGACAGTTACCCAAAGTTTTGGGCCTGTCAGCTTCCCTGTCTTTGTTTAAACTGACCAACCCTAAATACGGGGACAAGGAGGGCTCAAAGACCCCTAAATTCCCCACCCACAAGGAGGCTGGACTTGAGGCTTCGAGTTGCTCTGTTGAGGGTCTGTCTCTCTATGTGCCTTGCTGTGTCGGGATTTTCCCAGCTGCTTCCTGTGTGCTGTTGTGTTTTTCTGCCTTTAATTCTTTACCAATTTCGACCCCTAGACAGTACTGTTATCATCTACAAAGCTCACCCTTGGGAAACGCCACTGAGTTACAAATAAGTAACAACAAAAATCTCAGCGTTATAAATAAGCTTAGGATTTTGGTTGGGCCCTGGGGTTCCATGTGGCCTTGGGGGGGGCATGCCTGAGAAGGGCTGACTTGTCCTCATAACTATTTGCACTTCATTCACAACTTTTTGTCCCTTACCTGTGACCAGTCATACATGATCTCTGCAGTGATTCCCGCTGTCCAGAGTTTCTGGGTTAGGTTGATGGCTCTGGACATGGACATCTGGCCAACACTGACAACCAGGAGGTCACAGGAGCTTACTGTAACCTGATGAGAAACAGCAGTTACACCAGAGGGGGACACTGCAGCTGTGGGGGTGACAGCAGCACCCTGAAATTGTGAATAGCCACACAGAGCAGAGATGGCTTTGTTTAAAATGATGACATGAAAAACATAAAAACAGTTAAAATAACTTTATATTCATTCTCTCTCTTTAACAGTCCTGGCTGTCCTGGAACTCGCTTTGTAGGCCAGGCTGGCCTCAAACTCATAGAGATCCTCCTGCCTCCGCCTCCCAAGTGCTGGAATTAAAGGCACACGCCATCAGGCCTGGCCAACATTCATCTTTTAACACAGACATTATTTCAGCTGTCCTTCTCCATTAGGAAGATAAATCCCAGTGCCTGGGACGGGGAGGGGATAAGTGGATCCTTGGGAGGGGCCAAGCATTTATAACTAATAGTAAGTCTCTGAATGGTTATTTGGGACACACAGAGAAACTCCACCTACACTGACAGTTTAAATAAGAGACTTTTGCCCCAACTATCATTGTCAATAAAAGTCAGCGTAAGGAACAAATTTCCCCATGCTGAACATCAGTGAGTGAAGGTTTCACCACAGCAAACAACTTTCAGCAAGAACAAGGAACACCAGCTACAGCACACAGCTCACTAGTAACTCTCATGTTAGATGGGTGCCAACATTAGCCTGAGACAACCACACATGCGCCCTCGGATAGTTATGATAGATGTGAGAAATTATCTTGCTTTGAAATACTGTAACATCAGCCGCAGAGATAGCTCAGTGGTGGAGCACTTGCCTAGCATGTGGGGGGCCTGGGCCTGATGCCCCAATACTATAAAACCAAACAATCCTCTAAACCCATAACAGCAGGTCACAGGAGAGTGTAATCCTTCCTGCAAAACCTGAATTACATAATCAACCCTGCTGTGCAATGGAGCCTCCACTAAGCCACCAATGGCAAGGTTCAGAGTGCTTCCAAGTAGCAGGAAGGGGGCTCCGGGAGGGCAGCCTCAGGCCAGCCTGTAGAGAGCCCCACAGGAAGGTCCATCAGACACGGCAAAGCGGCTCAGTGTCCCTTCCTGAAGAGCCTACACTGCCTTCCTCACCCCGTCACTGTAACATCCTTTATATTAAACTGGTCAACACAATGAGTCCAGACTTCTGCCATCTGCTCTAAGGAATGGATCAAACCCAAGGAAGTTAATGAACGTTGAGCTACAGCGAGTCAGGTGCACAGACAGACAAATGGGGCTTTCAGCGGGCACTGGACATGGAGGGGCAGATTTGGGGACCGAGCTCTCAACCTGTGGGTTCTGCCGTTGTCTCCAGGTGGGTGGCTAGTCACAAGTGAAGGGAGCCATGTCCAGCTGTGTCTGCTACGGTGGCACTCCTCACTTGTCATATGTGAGTATAGTTGGGGGCTGAGCTCCAAAGGTTAGTGGTCACACTGAGGCGTGCTGGAAAGCAGCAGAACTTACAGGCTCTTCCATGTTGAGGATAGCAGCGAATATCTTGTCTATGGCTATGCTGACGCCGACAGCAGTGGGGACTGGCCCCAGAGCCTGTGGTCCTCTGAACTTGGGAATCTGTGGATAGACCAGAGGGCTGGTTATAAAACAGAGAAATATATTGTGGGGAAAGCAATAGTAAAAAGCAAGCTCTCAAGGCATGATGGTGCATGCCTGTGATCTCAGCACTTAGGGGCAGAGGCAGGAGGAAGATCAAGAGTTCAAGACCAGCCTTAGGTACATAGAGAGTCTGAGGCCAGCCTAGACTGAAGAGACACTGCATAAAAAACAAAAAAGCTCCCA
Organism: Onychomys torridus; assembly: GCF_903995425.1. Lineage (NCBI taxonomy): Eukaryota > Metazoa > Chordata > Mammalia > Rodentia > Cricetidae > Onychomys > Onychomys torridus. The sequence goes on along the minus strand of NC_050446.1, from coordinate 92,641,896 downwards.
TAAACAATAACAAAACAAACAAAACCAAAAGAACCCATAAATGAAACCAAGTTTTGGGTCAGTAATTAAAGAGTCCAACAACAACAACAAAGTATTAGTAAAATTAACCCTGCCCCACTGGGCATGCTGGGTCACTGGTGAAGCTTGCCCCAGCATGTGTCACACTGGATGAGTGGTCTCCAGGGTGGGCTGCAGTGCTAGGCAGGTGACCACTGGCTGTGGGCTATTGTCCACTCCTGGCCCGTGGTGACCTCCTGAGCCTCGGAGACTCCATGTTGTTGGCCTTTAGGGTGGACGGGACTTTCTTCGCTACCTGGAGCACCTGAGCAGGGTACCTGCCTGGAGGGGGCTGGGAAGGGTGTGAACTGAAATGTCATCAATGTCACAATTTAATATATGAACGTTTTTATTTAAGATAAAAGTGAGTTTTCTGTCTTGTTCCTCCAACTTCTCAAAGCAAGCTTTACTTTTTCAAAAGGTGACAGGGACACATGCTGACCACGCAGGGGCCTGGCGTCCCAACCTACTACTTAGCAGTTTCATTTCAATATTTATTTTTTGTGCTTCCTCCCCTATGCTATAAATTACTGAGAAGAGATCACAGACTGTTGACCCCCTGTCTGTGCCCCGCCTCATGGGCAACAACTAGTTTATTGCTGTACATGTTGCTGTGACTGCTTTTGTATCTTTACAATAATGAATTTCCTGTTTGAAAAAAAAATTAACCCCGCCTATCTCATTTATTTATTTATCCATCCACTTATTTATTTATTTATTTATTGGTTTTTCAAGACAAGATTTCTCTGTGTAGCCCTGGCTGTCCTGGAACTTCAAGGCTGGCCTCACAGAGATCCACCTGCTTCTGCCTCCAGAGTGCTGCTGGGATTAAAGGCGTGGGCTACCATTGCCCAGCCACCCATCTCTATTATTTAACATCACTAGGTAATTTAACATCACACATGTGGGTTCTGGACTGTGATAGAGTGCATCTCTCTACTGTTTCTCCTGAGTACACTAAAAACCCTAACCATCATACAGCAGCATCAAATGAGAAGACTCCGAGTGTGTAATGAATAGCTGTGTCTGACTGTGGTGGTGGCTATGGGAGTCTACATAATAAAACCGTGCAGAATAACTCAGTGTGCCCATGACCCATTCCTACTTTTGACAGTCTATGCTAAGTGATATGGGTCAGGGAAGGAAATGGGTAAAGGGTCCTGGAGGCGTAGCCATAACATCTTTGCAATGTCCTATAAGCTTCAAATTACTACTACTACTACTACTACTGTGTGTGTGGAGGTCAGAGGGCAACTTTGTGGAGTCAGAACTCTCCTTCTAACTTTATGTGGATTCCAAGGACAGAACTCAGCTCACTAGGCTCCCATAGCAAGCACCTTTGCCCATTGGTTTTTATTGGCATACATTCATTGTACCTAGTACTGCATTTCATAAGGACATTTCATACGACTATATGATACCCGTTGACCATCCTCCTCACTCCCTTTGCCCTCCCACTCTCCCCTTTGCCCCCCTTCTCTCATCTTTTTTTTTTTTTTTTGTATGTGGAGCTGCTAGGCAAGTGCTCTACCACTGAGCTAAATCCCCAACCCCAGAGTTTTTTGTTTTTTAAAGACAGAGTTTTGTGTAGTCATGGTAACCTTGAGCTTGACGTGTGGCTGAGTCTAGCTCAGTCCTGTTCCTGTCCTAAGTGCTAGCATCACCCCTGGACATTCTGTTTTGTTTTTGAGACAGGTGTCCTTATATAGCTCTAGCTGGCCTGCAACTTGCTATGTAGCTCACATTGGTCCTGAATTCGCAGCAATCCTCTCCGGCCTCTGCCACTTAAATGCTAGGATTGCAGGCGTGCATCACATGCTGAGCTCCACAGTCCACTCAGTATTCCAAGATGAATGCAAAGAGGGATTTGATAGAATTGACTGGTTTACCATTTAGCATCACAGTGAAGAAAATCAAAATAGTAAGTTGAAACCTAGAAGTAAGCCAAGCTAGCCCATGCACAAAGGGCACGCTCTCACCAGCAGGTCATATCTGCCACCAGCTGCAAGGATTTCAGGCACAACCCTCTGCCTGCGTCTGCTGAATGCCAGGAACTGGAAGATGATGCCAGTGTGCTGCTGCACCTTGTAAACCAAGCCTAGGTTGATAGAGACCTGTGGAGGGAAGGGCAACGCGCAGGGTCAGCAGCCTCAGTTGTGGAATGTGGAGTACAACTGTTTCAGTTATTCTGCATAAACAGAGACCTTTGGTGAGATCGGGCAAGAGCTATTTACTGGAGCCTGCCAAGCTCTCTGACCATAATCCCCTCTCTAAAGTACACACCACAGCGTGGGTGTGTGACAGGAACAGCGACGCATGCAAAGAAATCCCAAGCAGAGTTTTATGGAAAAATACAACACTAGCATTAAGGAAATAGAAGCCACCCCCTGGAGCCACTGTGGACACTGCAGGCCTGCACCGGCGGCACAGAATAGCTGTCAAACCTGCAACTTCACGCCCAGTTTCTTCAGCAGCCCGACCACTTCCTCCAGGTCTTTTAAGCTATACTTCACCAGCTGGGCAACGCCTGTTTTCTGTTTTATGAGTGAGTTGATCGTTGGGGTTAGGTCTTGCAAATCCCCCTTCTGCTCGATGAACTTGTAGAGGCGACAGAGCTGGAAAGCAAAGAGGCCTCGTCAGCTGCTGCGCTGCAGAAGGGACAGTGCACAGGACTTCCACATGCTGGCGACACATGGAGCCTGTGCAGCCCCAGGACTTTGTGGTCGGGTGATCCCAGACTTTGCTACAACCCTAAAGATTATCCTTCCCCCCAAACCCCAGTGTGAAGCAGCTCACAGAAGCGTGAGACACACAGTCCACTCACTCAGTGGTCAGCGCCGGCCAGAGAAGTGGACCCACCCCAGCAGAGCCTCTTGCCTATCTTCCACTGTAAACCTTGTTTCTCTTCACCTTCCTCATCCTCATCTCTGTTACCACAGGGTCACAAACGAGACAGGCAGGCAGACTCATTCAGACATTCAGAGTTAGCTAGAATTCTCTCTTCTCCCTTTGCTAGGGTAATCCCTCCCGGGAGCCCGGGAGCCCGGGAGCCCGGGACTGCCTCCTCCTGCAGCCTCCTCCAAAGTCTTTGCTCCCCAGCTCATAGCAGATGTTAGATGCACACTATTTCTGTCACTGTCTGCTCCTCAGAAGACCAGTGCTGGGGACGAGGACTGTGCCTGAGCACAGTGCCCAGCACACAGCAGAAGGAAGAGGGAGTAACTATGGACAGAATGCCAGAGGGGAAACTACCAGGAGCCGAGCTGGAAATAAGATCAAAATTATAGCTACGCTACACTGCAGGCAGAATCGGGCCCACCTCTAGACTGGTACACAGAACCCAGGAACTGATGAAGACTCAGCTTAATGTAGTCAGTTAAGTGCAGGTCATTTGTACTTTAAATCCTAGAGTTAGTTTCTTTCCTTTTCATCTATCTATCACCTTCCCATCCATCCATCCATCCACCCACCCACCCACCTACCTACCCACCTACCTATTTATAGCCCTGGGACTCACTTTATAGCCCTGGAACTCCTTCTGCAGACCTGGCCTCAAACTCACAGAGATCTGCTGATTCTTGACTCTGCCTCCTGGATGCCAGGCCACTGTGCCTGGTTGAATATTTCTCTTCTTCCTCCCTAGGACTGGCAATCAAGTCTCCCAATTAAAACACTGCCAGGAGCAGTGATGAAGTGTAGTGGATAGCCATCCCAGCATTGGCCTGGAAGTTCCAACCCCCATTGAGGCTTCAGTAATGATCACGCCCACAAGGCGGGGCAGAGGAGGGAGCGGAAGATCAAGGATCAAGAGGAGGTCGCTCTCTTGGTTCGGGGACGCTGGACGCAGGAGGTAGACCGAGCAGAGTTCTCCAGAGAACACCGCCGGACTGTGCTATACCTTTGCCAGACCCTGCAACCTACCCCTTCATTTGTAAGTTACCCTACAAAATAAACCTCCCTTTTAACTACGTGGAGTGGCCTTAATAATTTCACCAATAATGAAGACTTTGCACCCATGTGAATCTGGATGAATCGCAATGTCTCTTGGGTTTCAGGATGTCACTGTGAGTTAAGAAAGGTTGGACACTGGCATCTGTCCCACTTCTCCCCTCTCTAACGTGGCTTTGGGCATGTTTAGGGTGTGTGTAAACATGTGTTCTTCATGACTGAACCTTAGCCTATTAGGTCACTAATATCTCCTCCAATATTAAATATTTAAGGTTGAACTTGGCTCAAGTCCTATGCATCTCACTGACTTTCTACACTGGTTAGTTTTTGTCAAATTGCCACAAACTAGGATCCCCTGGGAAGAGGGAACCTCCATTGAAGAGCTGCCGCCATCAGGCTGAGCAAGCCGTGGGGGGCAAGCCAGTAAGCAGGTTTCCTCCATAGTCTCTGCTTCACCTGTCCTGACTTCATGCAAGGGGAAGCCAAATAAACCCTTTCCTCCCCAAGCTGCTTTTGGTCTTGGGTGTTCATCTTGGTAACAGAAAGTGAACTAGTACCTTCCCTAAATGAAAGTGGGCGTTTCTTCCAACCATGGTGTACGGGTGCCCCGTGGAAGTTGTTTCAAAGAGTTGAGGATAGAAGTACACTGTGAAGGTCCGCTCTCATTCTTCTATGTTCAGGCATGTACCAACCATACAGTAGATGTCCAGAAGAGTCGGGGCTCTACTTGGCTTATCTACAATCATATTTTAGCCTACTGAACTTGTCAATTTTGCTGACACCATAGGATCATGTAATGAAGTTTCAGATCAAGGGCTGTAAAGCTTCTGGGAAAGTTTATTATTATTTTTTAACGTATTTTTATTTCTCGAGACAGGGTTTCCCTGTGTACCCCTGGCTATCCTGGAACTTGATCTGCAGACCAGGCTGGACTCTAACTAATGCCCCTGCTCCTGAGTGCTGGGATTAAAGGTGTACACTACCATGTCCAGTTGTTTCTGGGAAAGTTTTAAACATAAAAATTTCTTTCTTGGGGCTAGGGCTGTAGTTTAATGCAAGAGTGTGATAGCCTAGCATGTATGAGACTGTAGGTTGAATTTTTAACAATGCAAAACAAAACTAGCTGGGTGGTGGTGGCACACTCCTCTAATCCCAGCACTCGGGAGGCAGAGCCAGGTGGATCTCTGTGAGTTCAAGGCCAGCCTGGTCTACAAATGGAGTTCCAGGAAAGGTGCAAAGCTACACAGAGAGACCCTGTCTCGGAAAAAACAAACAAACAAACAAACAAACAAACCAAAAAAACCCCAAGAAAACGAAAACCAACTTTTCCTCATATACATATGGAGGAAAATACACAAAATTCTGTTTTCTCCCGTTGTCCAGCCATTCAATTAAATGTGGTCTACTAAAGAGCTGGATTAACTGACATCTGACATGGGTAAAGAGATTACAGCTGACCCGTTTACCAGTCAAGAGTCTCCTACTGCTGACTGCATCAAACACAAGGTTTTAGAGGCAGGGATTTTCTAGGAAAGTAAGAGCTCCCGGTCAGTGCTGAAGAGCAGAAGACCTGGAGTTAGCATAGCATTATCTAGAAGGACTTGCAGAGGTCTGTGCCCTGGTTCCACATGACCTGTTTCAGAAGAGAGCAGCGTGGTGCTGGGTGCCCAGCACAGGCTTTACAAGGGTGATAAAGAAGGAAGACCTGGTGCTCAAGGAAGAGCAGGCCAGTCAGCAGGGGAAGGACACTCAGAAGGCCTCTTGGATCACAGCATTGGGTCCTCTCTTCTAATCTCGGTGGTTGCCATGGCACTAGCACTCAGGGGGAAGCTGCATCTGTGAGTGGCAGATGTGTGTTGCTTGCTACCACTGCTACAAAAATCTGGTGACATTTTCCGACATCATAAAATGACAGACAGTGGCAATCATGCCAACAGAAGGTACTTACACTATTAGAAGACAATGACAGGTTACAAAATTTAGCTTCCACCTCTCTCCTTGTCAGCTTCTCAGTCTGATGGAGAAGAGAAAGGGAACAATGAAAGACACCTAGTTCCTGGGAGGCAAAGGCCGGCCGGCCTGGTCTACATAGTGAGACCCTGTCTCAACAAAACAAAACAAAATGGAAAACCCCTAAAAACAGAGAATGAACATCAACCCTCCCTCCGAGTCCCGGGTGCTGTCAGTGGCCCGTGTGCGTTCTGCTGTGCCCAGCATGGCCAACAGCAGCAGCACTTTGGGAGGAAGAGACAATCTCTAGAGAACAGACAGTAATATTGGAACTCCCAAAGCCAATCTGCCAGATGAATGGAAAGCTGTTCAAGGCCTTTATGTATCGAAAAGTAACAATAATGAATGTCATGGTTCATTCTGCACTAACCACAGATTGCCCACACTTGTCACCTCCCCCACATACACATAATTAGGAATAATAAAAATAAACTTAACCACAATTGGTTCTGTCACATTAGAGCAATGAAGAAAGGAGATGAAATTCTCAATGGAGTTTTATGGTTGCATGAGTCAGAGAATAACCATGGGCCATTATTATTGTCCTTCAACATCAAGTCCAAGAAAGGAAATGCTTACCACAGCATCATACAAAATAACGTAGACCTGACTAAGTTTATCTTCTGGAATCCCACAGTGTAGGAGTATTGCCTTCAGCAACATTGTATGGTTCAAGTAAATGCTGTAATTTCTCTCCTGGGATATAGAGAAAAATGCAATTATTTTCATTATTAAAAAAAAGCAATACAGGTATGTGGCCAAATTTGGTATCTAGTAATTAATTTATTATCCTAACACCACAGAAGGGCTTAAATGTAGTATCTTCTCTCCTGGTTTATTTTTCACATCCATTATCTTCACAGTGTTATAGTTAAAGGATGTAACACTTTTATAACACGTGTAAAAATACACTGGCTGATCTTCAGCTAAGTTAAAGAGCCTAAAAGAGCTCATGTGATTGCGAAGCAAGAAATCAGTTCAGTGGTAACTGACTGGCAAGCAGAGGGTGGTTAATGGTTATTGTTACTTTTGGCCACAGCAGCCAGTTCCTGAGTTCTTCAGGGTGTTCTGGGACAACTGGAGAAATGGCCAGGGGCTGCACCTTCAATAAGCACACTGTGCTTGGAGAAAAAATTCAAGGAGGGAGAACAGATGGTTCTGAGCAGGTAGGAATGCACAGAGAGCGTCATAGGAAGCTTAGCCTCGTTCTTGAATTTTCCCAAGAATGAGTAGGGAAACAACATTCACCCAACCCCCAACAAACCAGCTCTGTCAGGGTAGAGGCGAGAGCCTAAGATGAAGCTCAAAGCATCACCCTCAAACTCTTTGCAGTTGGCTTCAGAGTAGCTGTGATCTGCTCCAGCACCAAGCAAGAGGTGGGCAGCGGGTGCGGATTGCCCACCACACTTATGGAAGGAGGCTAGCTAGTGGCGCCATTTAACGCATTAAAATGCAGAAAGGCACCTGAAGCGTGGGAAACTCCTGGATGATTTCATAGATAGTGTAGATGGTTTCGGCAGTGGGCAGAGAGCTGTTGGTGGTAGACGTGATGATATCAAATGCACATTCCAGGAGTTCTTTGGGGTGAAATCGATCTAACTTTCGAGGTCTGAACACCCGCTCTATACAGTATCTGGGGGAAGAAACAGGCTTTCTTAGATCACTACTTATTGGACACAAGTATGTATGAGGAATTACTGAGCAAAAGAAATAAAATGAAGATGAAAAAATTCCATATTATACTCAGTGGTTCAAAGTCAGATTTGAACCAGACCTCATAATCTACACCCCAGTTCCCTGCACTGCTAAATGTTTTTGTTGTTGTTGTGTCTGGGAGAGAAAAGTTACACCAATTTTACCTGAAGTGATGATAGCTTTCTACCCAGAACCACCTACACTTTATGGCTGACTGGTAATTGCAGACTTACAGCACTTACTGCTGTGGGTTCACTTGAAGAGAGCAGCTGTGAGGTGGTGTGCCCCACTGACAGCAGCACAGCGCAAACTCATGGAGATCCCGGAGTCTGACCCCTGCGGTATCAGAGTGGGCATAGAACCCGTCCTTGCTGCCAAGCGCCTGCGTCTCAGCTCTGGGTGCCCTTGCTGAGTTACCCCATTCTCTACAGCAGCGTCTGTTCCATTACCTGCACAAGAAGCTTTCTGAGACCACTGGCCATTTGTCCTTCCAATTAAACCTTAAAAGGGGCCATCTGAGATCAAGAACAGCCAGATCCCCCCACCTCCAAGCAACCATTCAAAAACATCATTATTATGTTGCCTGGGGACATGTAAAAAGCACAGAATAGATGGCAGGCCCGTCAGGTGACCTGACCACTTCATTTCTTCTAAACATAAGATGTCTGGTGACATTCTAGTCATCTGAGACAAAGGGGCCCTGGGGCTGGGCTTCCCAACATGTGCTGCTCAATACTTCAACTCCAGAATTCTTTCCTCTGTGAAAGTTTCAGAATAAAAAGCCCATTCTTCTCTGACTTCGTCCCTAGCCTACCACACACAGGGGGTGATGTGACTCACCGTTTTAAATTCAGTATGTTATTTCTTGCTACATATCTTGCAAAAGGAACCTGAAAGACAAAAGTTTTAAAGACTCTGTCAAGAAGCACCAACTCTACGTTCTTTGAAAACAGCTTTAACTGGACTGGAACTCACACATCGTTTTAAGGTGTACAACTCAGCAGTTTTGGGGTAGTCACCCGCTTAACAGTGAGGTCAGAACAGACTGCATCTACAACAGCAGCTCGGTAAGACATCTATGACATCAGCACAATGATGAAACAGCCTGTTGATGCATTTCTTTAAAACTATACTCTAGCCATTAAGTGACGCCTGATGGTACCTTAGAGCATTCTCCCCTGACATGTCATGAGTACTTCAGCAGCAGACTCCACTGCTAGACTCTGGTCACTGTGGCATTTCTGAAGTCAGAGAAAAATTCTTTTTTTGTTGAAAATATAGTTATATTTTATTCTGTCCATTTGAAATCTGCATAGGTTATTGACTACCTATGATTTTTAAGATGTAGTTTATGGGTTAGGGAGATGGCTTAGTGTGTAAAAAGGCTTACCATGTGTGCTGGCTAGCTTTTATGTCAGCTGACACAAGGTAGGGTCATCTGGGAAGAAGGAATACTTCCATAGTAGTGGCCTACAGACAAGTATATGGGTCATCTTGACTGATGATTTATGTGGGAGGGCTCAGCATTATGTGGGTAATGCTCCCATGGGCTGGTTGTCCTGGGTGCAATAAGAAAGCAGGCTGAGCAAGCAAGCCACTGAGAACAAGCCAGTAAGCAGCACTCTTCCATGGCCTCTGCATCATCAGCTCCTGCCTCCAGGTTTCTGCCCTGCTTGAGTTTCTGCCCTGACTTCCTCTCATGATAGGCTGTGATGTGGAAGTGTAAGATGACACAAACCCTTTCCTCCCTAAGGTGCTTTTGGTCATGGTGACTTATCAAAGCAATAGAAACCCTAAGACACCATGTAAGTCTAACGACACGGGCTGGGATTGAATCCCAGAATTCACAGTAGAAGGAAAGAACCAACCCCCAGAGGTTGGCCCCTGGCCTCTGCACACACATTTCTCTTTTTTCTCTCTCACTCTAATACAGTTTAAAAAATTCTCATTATTACAGTAAAAATGAGTACTTTCTCTCAGGGTGAATTTCCCAAGTTCCACATCAGTCATTTAGAGGAAATTCTTACATACCACCTACAAATAATCAAACTGGTGTTAGATTGCCCAGAGATGTGACAGTATTCTTAATGGGCCAAACTTGCAAACACTAGCCCTTTATTTTTTTTTAATTTTTTAATTTTCAGGGAGGGGGGTTTCGAGACAGGGTTTCTCTGTGCAGCTTTGGAGCCTGTCTGGAATTAGTTCTGTAGACCAGGCTGGCCTCGAACTCACAGAGCTCTGCCTGCCTCTGTCTCCTGAGTGCTGGGATTAAAGGTGTGCACCACCACCACCTCCCGGCTGCCTCTCTTATCTTTTGCATTTGAGTATCAGTGTATGGAAAAGGGAGGTTAACTATCTGCCCTAACCAATCCTCTAGTAACCAGAGAGTAAGAAATCAGTTGTAAGCATAACTGTGTAACCTCTGGACTTCTACTTTTTAACAGGGCCCAAATGGTGATAGGCTGTTTATTCATCTCTATCAGAAAATAATTCCAAACACTTTACTTCAAAGAAAAATAGAAGCCAAAAATATAGAAGGAAGAACTGGGAGTGCAGCTCATTGGCGGAAGGAACCCTTGCTTCATAGAATTGAGGCCCTGAACTCTACTCCAAGTACAACCCACCCATGAGCATGTGCACAAGGTCTCTTGGTCTTTCCACCCCCCTCACTCACCCCACCACATACACATAATAATTTGGAAAGAATTTCCTATTACATCATAAGAACAAAAGTTGTTTTTGAAATAAGCCATTAAAAATAGACATAAAAAAGAAAAGCCAAAAAGTTTTGGTTGTATTTCTCCTAGGAAAGTAGGTGGAAGTTTTGAGGTTCCCCTTGACACCTTTTGGAGATGCCAAGATAGGTTGGTGTGCATAGCGACTCACACATGTGTAAGAGAGTGCTCATCTCACATGTACACCAAATGCATGTGACACACACAGCACTTCATGGACACACAAGTTCCTTTGTTAGAAACCTTTATAACAAAAGTGGGATTTTAGAGTTCCTTTGGAACTTAATTCTTAAGCTATCAATATGTTTGGACATGCTTACAGATAAGATATAGTAACATATATAAATATATATTTAACCCTACATATATGAATATTTAATATATAGACAAGTTTAGCTCTAAGTTTTAAATAACTTTATTTTACATGTATGTGTGTGTCCCTGAGTGTACGGGAAGGTATCATGTGCACACATGTGCCTGCAGAGTTCAGAAGAGGGTGTTAGATATCCTGGAACTGGAATTACAGGCAGTTGTGAACCACTCTGTGTGGGTGCTGGGAACTGAACCTGGGTCCTCAGCAAGAGCAGTAAGTGCTCTCAACCACTGAGCTACGTCTCCAGGACCTCTAATTTGTCTCAAATGAGTCTCAGCACATAATCCGGATGAGTCTCAAACTTGTAATTCTCTTGCTTTAATCTCCATGTGCTGGGATTCCAGGTACAGGCCACCATGCCCAGCTAAATGTTTAAAATAGCTTAACATTCCAGAATATCGATGACATATATTTAACTATGCTCTTATAGACAAACATGATAGGTTTCAATTCCTTTTAACATTCATATACTGTGTTATTTTTTAAAAAAGCCCTTAAAGTATATTGCCATTTCATAGAATATGGAAGGTGTAACAGGAATTTAAAATTTTGGGGGTTCAGTGGTTAAGGGCACTTTCTGCTCTTCTAGAAGGCCCGAGTCCTGTCTCAGCACTCGTGATGGATTGCTCACAACTGCTTGTAAACCCATGTTCAGGGGATCTAATGCCCTCTTCTGGCCTCTGTAGGCATCTGCGCACATGTGGCATACACTTACACAGATATACACACAAACATTTAAAAGTTTTTAAATGTTTGGTTAACTTTCATTACTTTTCCAAAGACTAGCAATTAATATTCTCATCAGCAATGTCCCTGGATCCTGGTCATCGCTGGATAATGTAATTTACACATCTTTGCAGTCTGCCAAGTAAAGCTAAGCATGTGTGCATAGCCACATATATCTTAGCATGTCCTCAACACCCTTTGGAAGTTTATCAATGTTATTCATTTCCCATCTACATATTGCCTGGTTACATGCTTTCTTTATGTCTCTATTTGTATTTTTAAAAACGTTTTGGTACTGAGGCGCGAACCCTGGGTATTGCACATGCTAAGTGCACACTCCCCCTTCATGTTTTTCTGAAGTACCTTCTGTTCCTTAGGGATGGAACCCTGTCTATCATGCTCACTGTGCATTTCCCTCGAGTTTATAGTGCAGTTACCAATGCGCGCATCAGCAGTCAAGGCAGCAGAGTGAGGGACTGAGGCTGTTGTGGTTAAGGGAGCCCTGGGATCCCATGGAAAAGAAAACAGGCAAAACTCAGCAAACCCAATTAGCTGTAGCAAGTATTAACTGCCTAAATAGTAACACTGTGGGATTTTACTGAAGACCTAGCTGGGAAGTAAACAATACCCTACATTCATTTGTCTGAGTTGAGGTTACCTTGATATAAGGTTACTCTGTGGACCTTAGCACCTGCAATACAGGATCAAACACTTACTGAACTCTAATATGCTTTCATTCTGATTTTTCTTTTCCTTAGGATGACACCCCAAATATAGGCTTGTAGTGGGGGTGTCTGGAAGAAGCAATTCTTTAACAGAGCAGACATAGCACCCAGGCTGTCAGAGGAGCGTCCCAACTCACCCGCAGGTCGAAGGGAAGCATCACCAGCATGCCGCTGTGGTCCATGAACACAGCGGCTTCATTGTGCTCATATATTTGCCTATTTCGGGGAAGCAGCAGCGGGGTACACAGCTGGACAGCTCCTACACCAAAATACACACAAACCCAACAGGTGAGTGGCCTGTCCCTGGGATCACCGAAAGCCCATCACCAATGTTCCCTCAGTTTTCCTGATGGAGAACTGAGCTAGTGTTAAGTCAGATTTCAGATTCCACAAGCCAACTGTATTTTAGTAGCAAGGCTGGAATAGTCAAACCACTTTCTCCTCAACAAGCAGAGCTATAAAACTAAACAAATTTCACATGTCAACTGCTTATAACTGGATTTAATATACAGTTATACTGAAACCCACCAGTAGTGGTTTTGGTTTTTCCCCTTTCCTTAAGACATGACCTCGCCTCACCTCAAACTCATGATCCTCTTGCCTTAGCCCGAGTGTTAAGGTTACAGGTGTGTACACCAATAGCTGGCCTTCCTTTCTTTTCTTTCCTTTGTGTATGTACAGCCATGTGGTATGTTTGTGTTGGCATGTGCACACACTCATGGGTTTGTACATTATGTGTGCAGTTACGTTGGAGGTTGATGCCAGGCCTCTCACTGAGCCTGGAGCTTATTGACTGAGTTGCCTGTCTGGCCACAGGGATCCTCCTGTCTCTGGGGCCCCTGTTACAGATGCATGCTGTCATATCTGGATTTTCCCAGGGGTGCTGAGGACCGAACTCAGGTCCTCAGGCTTCTGTGCAGGCACTTTAGTGACCGAGCTCTCTTCTCACCCCCTGGAAGTACTTTCTAATGGTTTTTAGAAAACTGTTTGAGAAGGAGTGGGTTTTAGAAAAGCACATACCAGGGGTTGGGGATTTAGCTCAATGGTAGAGTGCTTGCCTAGCAAGCTCAAGGCCCTGGGTTTGGTCCTCAACTCTGAAGAAAAAAAGGACATACCATGCCTTTTAAAGATGCGGATGATGGTCTCACATACAAGCTGCTGGATCTTGGCTGTACGAATTAGGAAGTTGCCCTAAAATGAAATCAATTTCAAGGTCATCACCAAACCTACTCCAAGAGTTCCTTGAAAATTCCTGCATTTGGCACTGCACAGCTCAGCACCTGCATCACAGCAGAGGTCTCCAGCAAGTGTCTTTGAGCATATTTAGAGGAGAGTATGAATATATTTCCTTTTCATTCCATTTTATTATAGTAATTTTGGAAATAAAAATTAAGCAAAAAGACCTGTAGTCTTACAAAGAGATCTTACTGATATTACCAGACAGTCAACACTCTGCTCTTTATCTCTGAGACAGGGTCTCATTGTGTTGCCCAGGCTAGCCTGGTCACAATCCTCTTCAGCTTCCCAAGGAGCCACAGGTGTGCATGACCTATACACTTAAGATCTATATTGTTTTCCTCTACTATTCTATGGTCTAAAATTATACCACAGGTTAACTACATAGAAATACACAGCAAAGATAACCAATATTGGTTATCTATTCACCCTATGTTAAAAAATTTTCTATAAATTGTTTCCAGTTCTTCTGTTTTATATTTTTAGAAATGGATTAATAAAGACTCCTAAAATTGGCATCTTGATTACTCTTCAGAAGCAATCTAGAAGCTTTTAAAGACTCTTGAATGCCTCACAGCTAAGATTCTAGGCACCAGGGCTGCTGAGGAGCCAGGGAACCTCGGATCAGAGCTTCCCAGGTCATGTGCCAGTGCTGGGAACCACTCCGTTACCCGCATGGATCTGACTGCTTGCATGTCCCTGGCTGGGCATCTGGATGGGCTCTGTCTCTTAGTCTCCTGGGTGAGCGCAGAGTGGGAAGGGTCAAGAAACAAATTAGTGACCACCAGCACAGCTCTTCCCTGGACCATGCAGTCACACTTCATGCACCTGCTTCTGGGGCTCTTTGGAACTGAAGTCAAGAGCTTACAGTGGAGGAACAGCTCGTTAAACCCAGTGTATCAAAGTAAAACCCAGACCAACCCGAAGTAGGTGGCTCAGCAGGTGAAGGTCCTTGTTGCCTGGACTGACCGTTTGGGTTCTATCCCCAAGTCACATGTGTGGGAGGAAAGAACTCCTGCAAGTTGTCCTCTGACCTCCACATGTGCACTATGACATGTGTGTGCCCCACCCCCATAAATAAGTGCAATTAAAAAAAAAAACCTAAAAAAATCAAGTCATGAAGGTTAGATAAGCGTTTTATAGGCGAGGGGATTTAGGATAGGAGGAGGGTAAGCAAGGGCAGAGGGCTGAGTGTGATCAGAATGTATCACAGACATGCAAAAAGACTGTCAAGGAAGAAACTGAAAAAGAACAGGTCCAGAGAAACACACTCTGTGCAAGGCTCAGCCCACCTTCAGGATATCACTGTCGTAGGTGTAGTCTATGGCAGGGGAGATGCGCTGGGAGAAGATCTGGCCCATCATGGTGCGGTAGGCCTTCCCGTCTATGTTGGCCAGTGTGTGGTGTAGCACCTCATGCAGCTCCGACTCCTCCATCTGGGGCGGGGGCAGCAGCTCACTCTTGAGCAGTTCTGTGGCTGTGGGCCGTTTTGCTGGATCATGGTTCAACAGCCAGGAGATGACGGATTTCTGCAGCGTAACAGGCATATAGCTGGTGAGGATGCAGCAGGTCGGACTCAGGAACTTCTTACATTTAGTTGACATTTCTGAGAGCTCTGATTGCCATTCATGCCTCATTATGACCACAGACTTGTGGATAATTGTAACTGGAGTACTGCTCAAAAGGGAGAGGCTCTTTTCATATCTCTTGTCACCAACAGTCAAAATTATCCTTAACTTGCTTTCCACTGTGTGTTACGCCTTTGTAGTACAGAACCCTCTAAAGCAACACGAGCCTTTGAAAGGTTCTGGAAGGACTCTTTGTCTTTTCAGACAGAGTCTCACTATACAGCCTGCCTGACCTAGAACTTACTACATAGACCGTGCTTTAAACTCACAGAGATCCACCTGCCTCTGTCTCCTGAGTGCTGGGATTAAAGACATGTGCCACCACACCTGTCCTTTCGTGATTCTTAATCCTGATATAAATTCTTAGAATATGGTATAAATCCTTAGAACAGGAATCTATATAAAATGTTAGTAGAATATTTGAGTACAGAAAATTTCAATTTTTAGATGGATTTTATTAAACATCTCTAATGTACCTTTAAAATACCCTTCTTGTGGGGGTGGTAGAAGCAGAGGCAGGTGGATCTCTATGAGTTCAAGGCCTGGTCTACCTAGTGAGTTCCAGGACAGCCATGGCTATGAAGAGAGACTCTTGTCTACAAAGTGAGCATTTCTAGTTATGATACCCAGAAACACAGCAAATGACTAATTCAAATGAAAAACAGCAGCTAACAAAGTAAATAGAACAGATAACAATCCGTTTTCTAATGGCTCTTCACTAATTAGAGGTGCTTGAATAGTGTCCTGCTATACACCATTGAAGTACAGAGGCTCATGTGAACAGAAATAAAAAGATACTATTAGCCCCTATTGCACAGGTTAAGACGAATTAGTCTTAGAGATGTGCAGTGGTGTGGCCGTGCGCCAATAAGTTGCAAATATTGACATGCTCTGTTTATGCTCCTGTTCTCAACACTGATATGCTACGGAATAGTCCTTCTGTACACTGTGAAAATTGTTCTCATTTGGCTGGTAGCTAGACAGGATTTTCAGGGCAGAGAATGCTGGGAAGGAGGGTAGAATCAGAGGAGTCACAAGAGACACAGAGAGAAACAAGATGAGGGTGCCATGTTGAAAGAAGGTACAGCCAAGTGGCAAAGGGTAGATAAGAAATATGGATTAATTTAAAATGAAAGAGTTAGCTAGTAACCAGCCTGAGCTATCAGCCAAGCATTTATAACTAATAGTAAGTCTCTGAATGGTTATTTGGGACACAGAGAAACTCCACCTACACTGACAGTTTAAATAAGAGATTTTTGCCCCAACTATCATTGTCAATAAAAGTCAGTGTAAGGAACAAATTTCCCCATGTTGAACATCAGTGAGTGAAGGTTTCACCATAGCAAACAACTTTCAGTAAGAAGAAAGGAACACCAGCTACAGCACACAGCTCACTAGTATTATAATAACTTTCGTATTAGCTGGGTGCCAACAGTAGCCTGAGACAACCACACATGCGCCCTTGGATAGTTATGGTAGATGTGAGAAATTATCTTGCTTTGAAATACTGTAACATCAGCCGCAGAGACAGCTCAGTGGTGGAGCACTTGCCTAGCATGTGGGGGGCCTGGGCTTGATGCCCCAGTACTATAACACCAAACAACCCCCCAAACCCATAACAGCAGGTCACGGGAGAGTGTAATCCTTCCTGCAAAACCTGAATTACTTCAACTACAAAACAGCCTAAGATTATATTTAATTTTCCCCTTTAAGTCCTAAGTTTTATCTAAAGCAGCTTGCTGTAAAAGCTTTCCTTTCCCCACCTCCCACAGCCAGCCATGGTCCAGGACACTTCAAAGGCATGGTTAAGCACACAAAGGAGCTCTGGAGTTTGTTAATTGGATCTGTCAGACCTTGGCCTTTTATAGTGTAGCTCAAGTCTAGGGACATTTTAAGAGCTCTGTCTTTTGATATTTTCCCCTCACATTGTTCTTAGAACACAAGAGAATGAGTGGCAGAAGAGCACTAATTGAATATGAAGAAAAACAGGAATTAAAACCCAAGACAGAAGACACAGCAATCAAACCATCAGCGAGTTACCTGCTTTGCATGCTCTCCGTCATCGAAGTCCTCTGGAAACTTGGGCGCCGTGGGCTAAAAGAGTATAATATGCAAATCAGCACGCGCTTGGCAGACGGCCGCAGGCAAAGCTTTGAATCATCCCAGGAAGCTCACCAGAGAGCAAAGCAAAATTTGCTCACGCGACACCTTCCCCAGGCCCTGGGCTCAGTCTTCCAGTACACGGAGTCCTGCTAGTGCAGGCTTTACGTTACAGAACGTAAACCAGAGAGACCTTTGCCCTGACTATCACTGTCAATAAAAGTATACGGAGCAAATGAAATTTAAGTGTTTCAGAGGAACACAAAAGTAGTTTAATGGGGCACATAATGAAAAAAGGCAAGATTTCATCAAATCATCAACTTAAGAGGAAAACTTGATAGGTGGAGGTGGGAGGAACAAGGGCAGCCTCAGATACACAGCAAGTTTGAGGCCAGCACAGGCTACATGAGGCCCTCTTTAAAACAAAACCAAACCACAGGAAAGCCTCATACTGAATGGACAAATTTAGTCAGCACCAATCCCGATCCTTCCCCCAAATATTCCCTTTTCTGATAAACAGGACCTCAGTTACAGGAGTAACTGAGCAGTTTAGATATTCCTGAAATGAAGGAATAAACGTAATTTCAGACAGGCACTTCCTCAAGGACCTGCTCATCCAGGAACACCCCAGCTAGGGTGAATGGCAGAATCACCCTTGGTTCACCAACACCTCATGAACTCACATGCTGCTGTCCAAAGTAATTCAACTCTGTCCAAAGTATCCATAGGTTTTTAAAATTCACTAACACGACACCTTCTCCACACCCTGTGCTCACCTCTCCCAGTACAGTGTACTCATGCAAATTTCACCCAAATGACTGTCTAGGTCGTGAAAATCACCTCCCTTAAGTTTAAATGAGCAATAATTTAAATACATCTCAGTGTATGCACTACTGATTTGTTTGCTTGTTATCTATTATGGGGTTGTTGAGAGGATCTTGCTGCATAGTCCAGGCTGCTATGAGCTAGCTCATGGTCCTTCCTCTCACATCCCTGGACTATAGGTGTGCACCATTATGCTGGGCTTGCTGTATGTGATTTCATGTGCTTGGCTTTGCTCCTTAGGGATGAGAAAGGCTCTCCCGATCTGTGGCTCATGAGTAACTGCATCTGAACTGCCCAGGCTTTTCTCTCCACTCTCTTAATGCCCTTTTGTCTCGGGCATCCTTGACCCAGAGCCCTGGAAACAGCAACAGTGCCAAGGGTTAATCTTAAGGACATGAGTGGAAGTTTCACTGGGGAAAACCAGCTAAAGTGACTTATGTTTTTGAGAGCCATATGTGTGCAGGCTTGGAAAGACTGCCACAGAGGCCTGTCTCCAGACTTCAGAACCATTTTAACTTCTGGTCATTTAGACCTGCTTTAGGCACTACAGGACCGGGTCTGTTGAATAGGAATCTTTATATGTTTGGGGGAGGACAGAAGCTAAGGATGCAAGTCTCATGTAGCCTAGACTGGCTCATCTCAAACAAAACTGCTTTTCATCACTGGGTAGTTGACAGGCGTGGGTTTTCCTCTTACTAGAACACAGAATAGTCTATGATGACAATGCCTAGTTACCAAAACACCTTAAATGAGGCGACTCTCCTTGTTCTGAAGACATGTCACTGAAAATGACAGAGCTGATTATCTTACCATGTATCAGCCAAAGAGAGTCATTAAAATGACAGGAGGCAGCTAGGCTTGGTGTCACACACCTACAATCCCAGCGTTCAGAAGGTTAAGACAGGGGGATCTCATGTTTCAGGCCAGCCTGCCTATAGGCTAAGACTAGTTTTTTTTTTTGTTTTGTTTTTGTTTTAGTTTTTTTTTTTAAATCAACAACTGATAGCCTCTTCTATATTATAAATACCAGGGAAGTCCTGCTTTTGAGTTTTGATCTCCACACGAGACTGAGGATACAGGAAATTTATGTATCAAACACATTTGACACCTACGTCTCGAAGCCGGGTGAGAATGAAAATTCTTTCCGAGGCTGTCACCATGGGGTGATAGGACATCTCAAAGAAGATAATTCCCAGGCTGAAGAGATCCACTTTCTGTGGAGAAAACAGAATTGCCTTTAGAGAGTCTGGTATCAAAGCGAATTTCCAGGCACTTGGGGGTTTGCACTGGAATGAGTTGAAAAATCTGTTCTAAAACAAGTCTTTCGACCTGTGATTTAAAAAATAAATCATCAAAGTTTTCATTCAGATATGACTGTCACAGTCAAGCTCTCTCTGGTAAGAACACGTGAGAGCTAGTCTCTTGCAATGTTGGAAATTCGTATCCACTGTTAGAAACTGCAGCTACCATGCTGTACAGAATGTATTCACCTCACAGAAACCTTTTCTTGATACTTTCTGCATCTACTGCTTCATCCCTTCCCCTCCCTGGACACTCCAGCCATGGCTCGTCAGTGCTACTGACAGGACCAAGCTTTGACATGCCAGGCAAGTGCTCAACTGACTGAGCCCCATCCCCAGCCCTGGCCTGTCTTTGCTCATCCTTTATTCTAAATGCCATCCTTTTAAGGGTCTTGGGTTATGGCTGGATGGTAGAACACCTGCCCAGAATGCTCAAGGTCCTTAGGGTTGGATGCCTAGAACTGAAGAAAACAATTCTGAATGACTGTCAGGCCCGCACTTCTTCATGGGCCCCATCACATTTGGGATTCTCTCATTTCCCCTGCCCATTGCTGGTTCCCTCCTCCGTTGGTCAGCTCCCTGAAGGCTGGGAACACGACCGTCTTACTCCTGTGACTGCCTTGCTCCCTGTGTTCCTGACCCGAAGAGGGGAAGAGCAGAGGCTGGCTCACGTATTTCTAATGGAGAGACTGCAAGCTTCTGCACTAATGAGGGCAGCTTCAGTTGCTGCCCTTGTCCTGACTAGAATGGGAGTCAGTGACTGTCTCCATTTCAGCTGGTCGCTAAACCTACCTGTTACAATCTGGATGTTCTTACTGTAACTTACTCTTTAGATCCTCTCCTCTTCCCCTGACCCCACACACACTCAAACACACTCTCTACCTGGTTATATGCTGACTTGGTGCTTCCTTGGACCTCAGGGCTTACATAGAGAGCAGTGCCAACCATGCCAGTCAGATGGCCTGTGAAGGGAAACAGGAGAGCATTGCAGGCACGGACTAAGATATTACTGCTGTTGATGTTTCACAGTGCTAAGTATTGAACCCAGGGCCTTGTGCATGTCAAGTGAGTGGCAGGGAGCTCTAGATAAAGAAAACTGAAAACCAAAAGGCTTCCTCCCCACCTTGGCTTAGACTTATTTATTTGGGTGTGGGCGTGTATCCTGTGGCATATATGTAGGGGTCAGAGGACAGCTTGTGGGAACTCATTGTATCCTTCTATCAGGTGGGCTCTAGGACTGAACTCAGGTCATCAGGCTTGGTGGCCAGCACCCTTACCTGCTGAGCCATCTTGCTGGCCCCAAACAAAAAGAGCTTCTTAAAAGCAAGGCCTGGTCTGTATCCTGTGTGTAGTACTCACCAGCAGAAAGCGTGAGCCCTAGACTGCCTGGCACTGCCTCACACAAGGGGCCTGCTTACATAGGAAGCGAGGACCAGATAAGACGCCAGGTAAGCCAGGGCTTGAGGTAACCTTACAGGACCAATTGGGGTTGGTCAAAACACAGCTTTGGGCCCCTAGGAGGCCATTATTCTACTAACCAAAGCTCTATGTTTCTGAAGAACAATTAACATAATGAAAAAGAAAAACTTAAACTTCCATAAAAACTTTTCAAAGAATAATTTCAATTTGCTTCAGAGTAAAGAAGTCTTAACAAGTAAAGGGCAGATTTCAGGCTAAGAAGTTTTATGGTCTGTTTTTAAACACATGGATCAAAGAGAGGCTTTACCTGAAGGGTCTGACTTAATCCCATGATCGCCTGCCTGGTCGTCCTGTTTACCATCAGCCTAAAACACAATCGAGTACAGATTAAAACCTTAGAGCATTCCGTGGGAATGGCTCATCCATTTCTAAATGAAGACTGAAAAGCTAACATGGAAGTCAGAATAATTATCACCATGCCTTTTTGTTTATGTTTTTTCGAGGCAGAGTTTCTCTGTGTAGCCCTAGACCAGGCTGGCCTCGAACTCTGAGCTCCACCTGCTTCTGTCTCCTGAGTGCTGTGATTAAAGGTGTGTGCCACCACTGCATGGCTATCACCATGCTTTTCTGAGTTATCGCCTCTACTTTTTTTTTTTTTTTTTTTAGACTTAGTTATCCCATTCATGCAAAGGCTCAAAGGAAACCCCGTGGAAACAAGAGAAGAGTCAGTCACTGCACAGCTCTCTTCAGGATAGAAATGCCTACGTCAGAGAAACCAATTTATTTTCACACCACAAACACCAAGAACAGAATCTGTTTACCAGGAAGTACAAGACTAGGAAAAACAGCAACAAAATCTTTGTTTTACCTTTTCTAGCCCTACACCTTTTCCAGGTCAGTTTTGCTATTTTATCCCCCTAAAGGCTGGTCACTAACCTGGCCCCATTGTCCTTTGCTGAAACACTCACTGGGCATTCTCATCCTCTTCCCCACACCTCAAATGGTCACACCCTAAACAAGTGTGGTGGTTTACGTGACATGTCCCCATACATCTTGGGCATTTGAATACGTGGTCCCTAGTTGGTGACTGTTTGGGGATGACTAGATGTGGCCCTGCTGGAGGAAGTGTCCCTGGGGCAGGCTTAGTGGTTTAAAAGATTCATGTCGTTTCCAGCGTGCTCTGTTTCCTGCTGACTCAGATGCCAGCTACCCCAGCTCTGCCACCACGGACTCTAACCCTCTGAAACAGTAACCCCCAAACAAACTCTCTCTAAGTTGCCTGGCTCATAGTGTCTTACCACAGCAATAGAGAAGTAGCTAACACACCCATACCACAGGAACATCCTTTGCTGATGAGTCTTTGAAGAAGGTCCCAGAATACGCGCACTTTACAGATGAGACCCGAGCTCTGCCGAGCCATGCACAGGGCAGCGATTAGGTTCTGTCCCCATCAGTGGAAATGCAAGCCTCTCCTCTCCTATTGCTTCCCAACACCGTGCTGGGTTCTTCCGCTGGGGACAATATCCCATCACACGGTGTGTGCTTCTCTGCACTTTTCAACACCCTTTCCCTGTTCTGCTCAGGACCTGGACCTCATTGCCCCTCTCCCACCTCTTCAGGAGTGGGTGTTAGCATCTTGTTCCACAGCTCTGGCTGGCCTAGAACTTGCTATGCAACCCAGGCTGGTCTTGAACTTGTAGCAGATCCTCTCTGCCTTCTGCGTGCTGGGAAAACAGGCACTCCCCACAACTCCCAGCTCTTTTCTGCCTCCTCACTCTCCACTCCTAATTTTACCTGCTAAGTTAGCCTTGGTTATTCTTGTCATCATCTAAATTCTATTTTCTTTCTCTGACCAGTCTTGGGATGAGCTGCACTTTTACAGATCATGGTACCTAAAAGCTAGCTTATGATATTAAGTAGAGCCCTGGCACTCAAGTCTGCCCAGCTTTCCAAAGACTTCCTCTCTACATACCAGCCTGTCTACAAGTCACAGTCTCAACCAGTCAGAACATGGGGTATTCAGACAACCAAGTCTACTCACCCTAGACCCTTAGCATACACTGGTGATCCCTGCCCTGGTAGTACTATGCTCTACCCTTGACTTTGGCCTGTTAGATTCCCATCTACCTTTTAAGGACCATCTGGAATGCCGCTGTTGCTATATAGTCTTTTTTCTTTTTCTTTGGGTGACGGGGGTCTTATTAAGTGGCCCAGGTTGGTCTTGAACCTGGATTTAGCTGATTCTTTTGCCTCCACCATCTGAGTAGCTGAGACTACAATATGTGCCATGGCACTGGGTCTGCAGCCTTTCCTGTTCCTCACGACCCCATGTCCTCTCCTCCACAGCTCTGGGTCTGCAGCCTTTCCTGTTCCTCACGACCCCATGTCCTCTCCTCCACAGCTCTGGGTCTGCAGCCTTTCCTGTTCCTCACGACCCCATGTCCTCTCCTCCTTACACCTGTCTCACTATTTCTCTACCTCACATTCATTAGCTCTGTATGCTAAACTAATCCCTAGTGTCAGAACAATGTTTGTCCCGGGTCTGGGTCTCACTTTTGCAAACCAACTAAAGTTCCTCAGATGTAAAGCATCTTGTCAAATGCTCAGCAAGGGAGACCAAAGTATCACATTATTTCATAAAGTATTGCACACCTTCTACCTAAACACTGTTCATAAACCAAGCCTAAGGGACACTTGCAGCTTGTCCCCTCAGACCCAATTCCCAGCAGAGGGTGACAAGGCCATGCACAGGAGGTTCACTATCCCTCTCTTTATTTCCAGGATTATCAAGGCATGTAGGTCATTTTCAGGCACAGCCTGATTTTAAAAATACTCACTGAGAAGGCTAGATGGTCTGTCGCCAAACCAAAATCACCTATTTTCACATGGTCATCAGAATCCAAGAAAATGTTGACAGGCTTCAGATCCCGGTGAATCATCCCCTGTTGGAAGACAATGAAGAATGCAACAATTGCTTCCCACACAGAGTTTAACACTACATGGTTCCTAATTTTAAATGATGGCACCTGGAAGAGGCCTTCTGTGGTCCACCTGGTCCAAGATGTCTGGTCTCTGGAATGTCCTCTGAGGGTGCTGTGACCTCCTCATTGGTGGTCCTAAGCAGGTCCTCACAGGCTCCCTCCACCAGCTCCCCTCAGAGACTTCATATTACCTTTCCCTCTGCTGCACCACCAAAGCCAGCTCTGGGCATGCCCCACACTGCTTTCTTCCCTCTCCTGTTACTTTCTTGGCACTATTTCCGCCTAGGGCACTCTGTACTTCTCCTCTGTTCTGATTGTACCGACATTGACCTGTTCCACTCTTTCATGAGCCTTGCACATTATCCCAACAATTGACTTTAAACCGCCAGCTCCTGGGAGGAGCTCAATGACGGTATCCCAGGAATCCTGCTTTCTCCTCCTAAAGGCTCAGCATGCTTCCTGTTTCACTTAGAAGATGCTAAATGTAATCAGAACTCTTCCTTGTCAGATCTTTTACTATGATATAAAGGAACTTCCAGCTCTGAGAACAGGAGTCCCTCTCAAACATGGACTTGTCACAGGCTGTGTCTCTATGTAGCTGATGCACAGTGCTGGGGCCCAGCTGACAGTCTGCAGATACTGAGCACATAGAGCACAGTTCCCAGAGCTCAAGACAGCACTGCAGGGAAGAGTCTAAAGGCATCCATTAGAATTCCCTTTTGTTTCTCACCTTACAGATTATGTAGATTACAGTCCTGGTTTCTCAATATGAACAGGGCACACTTTTGAAGTTCCAAAAAGTTAAGGCAAAGGGGAAAAAAACCTAACATGTTTTCATTGTCTAATGCATTTAAAAATATAAAAGCTATTCTTATTTCACAGGCCATAGAAGAACAGGTGTGAGTTAGATTTGACCCATGGGCCATCTTCAGTGTTTCCGACAGGAGTTGACACTGGGTACTGTCCCTATCTTTTGGCACTTTGTTCTATTATCTGCAAAAATATATTATTTCAGGCTAGCTAGATGGCTCAGCAGGCAAAGGTCCTTTCCACCAAGCCTGATGACCTGAGTTTGATCCCTGGAATTCACACGATAGAAGGAAAGAACATTGTCCTCTGACCTCCGTATGTGCACAGTGGCATTCACTGGCCCACACACGTCCACACAAATAAACAAACACGTGTAAATAAAGGTAAAAAGACTATGTCATCATCTCTATAGTTTCTTTCCTGGTTTTGTCTTGTATTCTGTTTTCTCCATTTTCTTATTTGATTTTTACTATGTTTATATGAGTAGGGGCTGGGGAGATAGTTCAGGAGGTACAGTGTTTTCTGTGCAAGCATGAGGACCTGAGTTCAGATACTCAGTCCCCACATAAAAGCTGCAGACAGAGGGTGGTAGACAAGCAGATCCCAAAAGCTGGCTGGCTAGCCAGTTTAGCTGAAATGGCAAGCTTTATGTTCAGCAAGAGACCTTGTCCAAAAAAAAGAAAGAAAGAAAGAAAGAAAGAAAGAAAGAAAGAAAGAAAGAAAGAAAAAAAAAGAAAGAGAGCAATGGAAGACTGCTGTCTTGTTTGTCTTATTTACTTTTCTATTGTTGTGACAAGACACTATGCCCTAGGCAGATTACAGAAGGAAGATTTTATTTGGGCTTACAGTTGCAGAGGGTGAGTCCATGACAATCATTGTGGAATATGGCAGCAGGCAGGCAGGCAGGCATGGTGCTGGAACAGTAGCTGAGAGCTTATATCCTGATCTACAAACTCCAAGGCTGAAAGTGCTAACCAGGAATGGCATCTTCAGCACCTTGGAGTTCCACCTACCAGAGACCAAGTATTCAAATACAGGAGCTTATGGGGGCCATTTTCACTCAGCCTACCCTGTGTTAATCTCTGGCATCCACAAGCACATTTGTAGAGAAGCTTATCCCTAATCCACACAACACGCGCACAAACGTTCATGCAACACACACACACAATTTATGTAAATAGAAGTACATGCTTTATGGGATGTTACAAAGCTTACTTTCTCGTGGATATAAGCTAATCCATCCAGAATTTCTCGAAAAAGCCTCCAAAGCCTGATGGTGTCTCGAAACAGCCCCTGGTCAATGGTGTCACGGAGAGTGCTCTTTTCACAGTACTCCATCTACAGAACGGAGGACAGGCAGGGCCTGGTCACATGGAAAGGTTCAGCATAAGGAGGACAACTTGCAGTCAATGCAACCACTTGTTAAAACTTGTGACAGGGGTTTTGAATAGGGAATGTAGCTCAGTGGTAGAGTGAGGTGCTTTCTAAGCATGCATGAAGCTCTCAGACACTCCCCAAAACCCCTAGGAGTAAAAATGTGCTTAATAGTGATATTAATAAGAACAGTACTGAAGAATGCATCGGGGCAAACAAATATAATATTAGCAGCTAATAAAACCTTTTCTCAAGCTGGCTGGTGGTGGTGCACACCTTTAATCCCAGCACTCGGGAGGTAGAGCCAGGCGGATCTCTGTGAGTTCGAGGCCAGCCTGGTCTACAGAGCGAGATCCAGGAAAGGCTCCAAAGCTACACAGAGAAACCCTGTCTCAAAAAAACAAAAGAACTAAACAAACGACCAAATAAATAAAATAAAACCTTTTCTCCCAGTGGGATTGAACCCAGGACTTCTTGCATTGGAGGCAATTGTTCTACTTCTGAGCTAGCTCCTACTTAAAAAAATATATATTGGGTTCCAGAGGACCTGGGTTCAATTCTCAGCACCTGCTTAGCAACTATCTGTAAATCTAGTTTCAGGGGATCTGACACCCTCACACAGACATACATGTAGGCAAAACATCAATGTACATAAAAAAAAAAACAAATAAATATTGCTGCTTATTTTAGAAAGGTTCTACTTGTTTAAAATTCTTGTCACATATATGAAAATTGAGATTGCAATAAAATGTTATTACATTACAAGATTGCTTCCAATCCCAAATTTCCAAGAATAGCTAATTAGCTTAATGATGTCTTTGGCTTTATTTGTATACGAACAACAAATACTCTGGAGAAAAACATTATACCTATGGAAACATTCAAGCAGGGGCTCTGCTTCACTGCCTCCCTCCCCCCCCTCCCACCCCCTCAGTGTATCAAGAGAGAAAATACTGCAGCATCATTTAAGACTGAGTCATGTGTGAAACTAGCTTCTGGTTCCAGCCGGGGCCAGAGTGTGAAACTCCTCGAGCAGAATGTTGCACTGTCTCGCAGGTCAGCCTCCAGGCCTTATTCAGAACCTCCCCGAGCTCCCATGAGTCCCACCAGTTCACAGGGTTGTTTAGAGAACGGACACAGGCAAACAGTTAAGGCATTGCTACTCTTGCATTTATGGGATCAGACACGGGTATAAGCACTTCATCTTATTTAGCTGTAAGAAGTATCAGACAATTAGGTTGTGGGAAACCGAGGCACAAGACTGAAGAATCTCATCTGAGCTCATACAGTGGTGACAAGTGGATCTAGGATGTGAACATGCACAGCCTAGGTCCAGAGCTGCCCCCAGGTGCCTCCTGATAACACTGTGGAAAAAAAATAAGTTCAAGGCTGGAGGACCAGGAGAGGCTTCCATGCTATACCTTTCCTGGCCAATTAACCTTTGGCAATACCACTCAGCCCCTTTCTGTCAACTAACAATGAGAGGTGCCACGTCACCGAACTAACTGTCCACCAGGGTCTCACCTGGATATAAAGGTAGTGCACAGCGCCCGTTGTCATCGATGGCTCAGTTTCATGGCATCTGTCCTTCTCATTGCATTCTTCAACCTGAACCAAGAGGAACACAGGAACTCAAACTTGGGCCAAGTTCAACAAGAGCGTCCCCACCGTCAAGAACTTGTGTCTGGGACCCCAACCTCACCCCTGGGCATGGCTTCCTATTGCTTTAAGGGACATCAGCAGAGCAGAGCACAACCACTGTCCTTTAGAGGCCTGAAGCACTTCTGCCAGGATTCCAGCATGGCGTACAGACTTGCCATTACACAGAGCAACGAGAAAATGGGGGGCAGGTAAGATGTGCAAGAGCAGAAAGTTTTCTGCTCAGGTCCTACCACTGAAGGCCTAAGGATAGGAAGGGCAGAATGAATACAGGGTCCAGCATGAACAGGCTGTCTTCCTTGGTGGGATTCAAAGAAAGTAGTTTAAATGTGTTCACACCATCAAAGGGAATATTGTTGCTCTTGGGGTCACATTCCTGAACAACCACTTAGCTGCCACAACGTGTCTCCCAGAAGTAACTTTCTTCCTAATGCATGACACCTTAAAGAAAAAAAAAGTCTTTTCCAGGGTTAGAGAGCCTGGAAAAAGGTTAATGGCTCAATGGTTAAGGGCGCTTCCTCCTCTAGCACAGGACCTGGGTTCTGTTCCCAGCACCAACTCAGGCAGCTCACAGGGGAGTCAGTGCCCTATAGCCTTCCATGAGGGAGCCACACTCATGTGGTGTGCTCCTCAAATAGAAACACATACAAATGCATTAAAAATATCTTTAACGTTTTTTCTTCTGGATAGACATATTTAAATACTTTTAATCCCCATTAGGGAAAAAAGTATGTTAGTTTCTGATCATTTTTGATTTGCAGGGTTTTTATTAGATTTTATTTTTCTATTTTTAGTTACATCTATGTGTGCATGCCTATGCATGGGTGTGTACATGTAAGTGCAAGGGCTTGGGGAGACTAGAAGAGGGCGTGGGATTTCCTGAAGCTGGAGAGCCAGGCAGCTGTGAGCCTCCAGACATGAGTGCTGGGAATCAATTCTCTGTAGAGCACTATGTGCTCTTAAGTGCTCTCTGGCCCCCTGATTCCAGTTTTTATGAGGAGGGATGTTTTTCAATATTTTCCCTTTTCAAAGAAAAATAAAAAGTTCTGCTGTTGAAATAACCGGATTCAACTACTGAATGACATATTCTCTGGAGAGCATCTATGAAGATGATTCATCTCTTGGGGTTTCTATCCACCAATCAGAACATTCATGGGATGTTGTCTTTAACTGAGCCAAACTGGAAGCATAAATTTGATGCTCTTAATAATTAAATGCACAACTACCACTAAAAGCAAGTATAATTTTTGCTTTAGCAGTTAAGGTTATTTATGCTATTATTGTAGCTAAATTTATAATTAAAAACTGAAAACAAGAGGATCTTAAGTGACTTTTAATTGACAAGTACTTATTAAAAACATACTGGCTAATTCATTCACATCTTCAAAACAACTGAACCGTGTATCTTACAGGGTCTACATGTTTATATCCTGCGAATAAACTCATAAATGCTGATGGTTATCCTTTTTTATTTTTATTTTTATTCATTATATATACAGCATATATGACTGCACACCAGAAGAGGGCACCAGATCTCATTACAGATGGTTGTGAGCCACCATGTGGTTGCTGGGAATTGAACTCAGGACCTCTGGAAGAACAGTCGGTGCTCTTAACATCTGAGCCATCTCTCCAGCCCGATGGTTATCCTTTTATCAAGCAATAAAGTTATCACGAGTCACATCTAGTTACAGAACATTTATTCTTCTGAATCTACAAAGGACAGCCCACTGGTTTTACTCTGAGTTCTAAGGATCAGCCTGGAGCTCTGCAGCCTGACCAGAGAAGGAAGCAGGGATACATGGGATCTGAGGTGTAGAGCGTGTTTGTTGTCAAGCTTTTAAAACCATGTGCTATGGAGAAATGTGTTTTACACACCTACTACACATGCCCATAAGAAACAGTTCTTTAAAAAAGATTTCATTTGTGTGTGTGTGTGTGTGTGTGTGTGTGTAAACATCTGGAACTGGAGTTATAGACAGCTGTGAACTTTCTTTTCAAGGCGATTACTTGCTCTCAACCACTGAGCCAACTCTCCAGCCCCCAGAAAGGACATACTCTATCAAGAAAATTTACTTTTACTAAAAAAATTTACTTTTACCAAGATGAATTCTGGCATTCTCTCCTCTTGTCCACAGCATCAGAAATAAGGCTGGCTGTGATCCTTTAAATGAACTCATCAAACATTACAGGATCATGCTGCACAGTTAAAACCCTGATCCAGAAGATGGTTTATCAAAGTGTGCTTCCAGATAAGCTGGTGTGGGGAGACTAGGCTATCTCCATGATGAGACTGGGTAATCTGCATTCCTCCTCAACCCCAAACATAGGAAGCACGTCCCAACCCTCTATGAAACTTAAAAGAAACATAGTTCTAAAATGTATTTTATTTGTTTGTATGTATATGTGCCTGCTAGAGTTTATGTTCACCATGTGTATGCAGATGCCTGTGGAGGCCAGACGACGTTGGATCCCCTGGGACCATATGGGTGCTAGGAACCAAGCTCAGGGCAGCAAGAGCCATTAAGTACTTTTAACTGCTAAGCCATCTCTCTAGACCCTCTGTGATACATTGTGTCAATTTTTTCTCTTTTATATGTCAGTATAAAACTTATGATAAATTTATATGTGTATATGTCAATATAAATTTAAGAATGAATGGGTGTGTTTTAAAACTGATATTCACATATCAGATTAATGCTCTGGCATTCTGCCTGATGTTTCTAACATCAAATGTCATTTCCTTACATACCACGCTCTGAGGAAAACAGGTGACTTCCACTTCCATATTTACCTGATTCTGACTTTTACTGTTTTCGTCTTCATTGTCAAAGATGATGTCACTGTCTGAATCGGAAGCAGGTCTTAAAAAAAAAAAAAAGAAGAAATGTTAAAGAAACAAAAAAATCCCTGACATTCTTTTTAGTTCACCAGAACACCAAAGAAGCTAGAGCATTATACCATGTGGTGGTCTGAAAGAGAACGGCCTCCATCAGCTCACTGATTTGAAAGCTTGGTCTCCAGTTGGTGGATGAGGAGGTCTGGCCTTCTTGGAGGAGGTGTAGCATTGAGGATAGGCTTTCAGTCTCTCTCTGTCTCTGTTTCTCTGTGAATCATGCCTGCCTGCCTGCCTGCCTGTGGCTAAGCTTCCCACCAACATGGAAATGGACCAATTCTCTGAAACCATAAGCAAGTCTCTAATTAAATGCTTTCTTTTATAAATTCTTTGGTCACGGCATCTCTTCACAGTAATCGAACAGTGACTAAGACACACCATGACTCTGCAACATCAATACAGATTGGGCTGTTG
Organism: Onychomys torridus; assembly: GCF_903995425.1. Lineage (NCBI taxonomy): Eukaryota > Metazoa > Chordata > Mammalia > Rodentia > Cricetidae > Onychomys > Onychomys torridus. Next base: position 92,610,984 of record NC_050446.1, on the reverse strand, counting down.
GCTTCTCTTTTCTGTTACTCAAACTCAGATCTTTTATTTATTTTATTTAAAAAAAATCGTTATTTTATGTGTATGGGTCTGTGCATCCTATGTATGCAGTGCCTGCAAAGGCCAAAAGGGGGCATCAGATTCCCCCTAGGACTGGGATCATAGATGGTTGAGCCTTGCTGGGCTTTGAACTCAAGTCGTCTGGTAGAGCAGAAAGCACTCTTAACCACTGAGCAATCTCTCTGGCTCCCAACAAAGAACTTTTAAAAAAGTAGCTATATTGTTTCTCAAAGTAATTAATTGCTAAGATAAATTGTATCCAACTGAGTACAGTGAAGTACATCCCTAAGGCAGATGCCCTTGGGTCATAATTACAGGTCTCAAGGGCAGTTAAGATTACATCAAGTCTCTAAGACTCTTCAGTGGTCCACAGAGTTGGAACCTGTGATTTAAAGCAGTGCCCTCTCACAAATTCTCTTAAATCTATCAAGTAAGTACTGGAAACCATTTCTGCTTTTCCTTTCTCCTGGCCTTTAGGGTGGGAAATCTTTAAAATTCCTGTGGGTTGCATTTGGCTACTCTCTGAAAGAGGTTTCCACCAGCTTGCTTCTTTCTTGTTCCTCTGGTGTGGGCTTGTTGGGTTGGGCATCAGGGGTCCCCTACTGCTAGCACTTACAGGAAGGACTGTGAGAAGACGCCATCGTGCTCATCCTCATCCTCTTCATCGCTGCTGGAGCCCGGGCCGGTGACAGGGAAGCGCGCACTGGTGGAGCGCTCTGCGGATGTGCTCCACTCCACGGAGCTGCTGAGGATGGGTGGCGGTGCTGCGGCCTCCACGCTGCCCAGCTCCTCTGTGTCGCCTGCTGCATTCCCGCAGGCCGCTGGGCTGTCCTGAGCCTGGGGTCTGCAGTCTGGGGGTGGTGTCCCGGGCACCGCAGGGCGCTCATGCCGCTCTATCCAGGCGTTGTAGTAGCGCACAATGTTCTCATGGTGCAGGCGCGACAGCAGCGTCACCTCGCCCTTGATCCTGCGGAAGTGCCTGCTGGCGGGGTTGATTGGTATGCGCTTCACTGCATAGCAACAGCCGTCCAGCTTGTTTTGCACCTGCCCAGCAGTAGGAGACAGGATCTGGTCAGATTCGTGGCCCGGGACCTTGCACATTGGCATTGAGACTGGCATTTACATGGCCCAGCCCCGTTAGTTCTTCCCCAGCAAAATCTGGAATTCTGAGAACCCACAATAATAGCTGAGAGCCACAAGGCTTGAATTCAAAGGGGGGAAAGCTTCGGTTACCCCCAAACTAGGGGAAAAGCTCAAGGCATGCAAATTGGTGGTGGTGGTGGTGGTGGTGGTCCCTCCGTTCACCTCCGCCTCCTTTCTCCCGCCCTCCCTTTCCTCCATCTCTTGGAGACAGGATCTCAGTATGCAGACAGTCCTGGAACTTGGCCTCCCCGCCACCCCATTCAGAGCTGGGATTACTGGAATACACATAACCTCTGCTTTAATCACTACTTTCTTTCTTATTAGGCGGGTCTCCTATAGCACAGGCTGGACTCAAACTCCCTATTCGGATAGGCTAACCTTAGACTCTGTAATCTCCTGCCGCCACCTTTTGAGGAGCATTGTGCCTATCTCAATAATTTATTTCTTTATTGATAAGTGTAACATTTTCTTTTCTTTAAAAGAATTAGGCTAACATTAAGTAATGAGTTCCACTAATTAATTTTCGTGACATTACGTCCCTTTTCTTCTCATAACTGCTAAATAAATATCAAAATACATTTTCACTTTAAAGTAAAATTAATTTCCTAAAGCCAGTGTAAGTTTTCATCTGATGATTTTATTTTCTTAAAACTTAAAGTTGGCTGGAGAGATGGCTCATTGGTTAAGAGCACCGGCTGCTCTTCCAGAGGTCCTGAGTTCAATTCCCAGCAACCACATGGTGGCTCTCAACCACCTGTAATGAGATCTGGTGCCCTCTTCTGACATGCAGGCAGAACACTGTATACATAATAAATAAATAAAATAAATTAAAAAAACCCCTTAAAGTCACTAAAGATGGATGAAACTCCAGAAATGTTAACAAACCTAAAATAAAATGCTAATTAGTTTACAAAGAATGTATAAGGCCATGTAAATTTGGGAGAGACACTCAGTTTTCTTTCATTACTGGCCTGAATGGGGTCACTGAGGGGATGAGAACATACGGAGGAAGAACACTGTGCAAGCCCTAGAAGGGCATGCTTAACCGGCAGCAGCGACGACCATTTACACACCTGCCGCCCACTGATGTTGTCACCCAACTAAGATTCAAAAATATGCTTATAAAATAAGACAACAGGGATAGGAGCACAATGAATCAACAGAAAAAGTCTCAAAGGCCAGGTGCTTACAGACCATCTCTATCCTGAGGTTTTCACTGGCCTGACTGAATTAACTATACTATTTTTCCTTCTCCTTTACGTAAGACCTGATACATTAAAACCCAGTAGTTCACTGTCCAAATGAACAAGTGCACACATGGGTGGGAGCCAGCTGCTGAACAAACCCGATCGTGAAGCCGACTGCACTACTCAGACGGCAATGTGGGGAAGGGTGTAAAAACCAACAGGAGAATGCAGGGCCCCACAGCTGAAGATGCCCTTGCCATAGCAGCTCACTGTCTTTAAGAACATATAAATAAGGAAAGTTACAAGGGACCCAGTCTGCCGGGCGGTGGTGGCGCACGCCTTTAAACCCAGCACTTGGGAGGTAGAGGCAGGCGGATCTCTGTGAGTTCGAGGCCAGCCTGGACTACAGAGTGAGTTCCAGGAAAGGTGCAAAGCTACACAGAGAGACCCTGTCTGGGGGGGAGGGGAGTAAGAAAAAAACAAGGGACCCAGTCCAGAAAGAAAAGAAAGAAATGAAGTTGTGTTTTAAATTCAAGAATCTAAGAAAGACACATATGGAGTTAATAAAAAGACACTGAATTAAATGCCTCCTAGAACCGTGAGCTTTCTTGTGGGATACCTGCCTTGCTAAAGGCTGCCCCTCTTTTATTGTGGGGAAATTGTTTTGGTTGAGAGGTATTCTGCAGTAAAATTCCAAGCCGGGTGTGGCAGCACATTTCTGTAATCCCAACATTTGGGAGGTGGAGGCAAGAGAACCAGAGTTCAAGGTCATCCTTGGCTACACAAAGTTGAGCACAGACTACACTACATAATACTCTATCTCAAAAACCTGCCTGGGATCCAGCTCATTTAGTAGAGTGTTTGCCAAACATGCACACTCTGGGTTTGACCCCCAGCATGGCCTGAAACACAGGGAAATAACGGCCTCAGATCCTAGCACGCAGGTGCTAAGTAGGAAGATGAGAGGTCCAAGGTCATCTTCTGCCACTTTGTGAGCTGAGGTCAGCCAAGGCTCCAGGAAACCTTGTCTTAAAACAAGCAAGCAAACAAAAACCAACCACAACCTAACAAAACAACCCCCCCCCCCCAAAGCCAGATTAAAGTCAAACCAATACACAAGAGTGACACCTTCCTCATTCTCTCAGAATCAAACACACCTATGTCCCACCACTAGAGGTCACCTTCATATGTAAAAGATGGCATGGACCTCAGCTATTCTTCATACATTTTAATCTGCATCGTCTATGGTTTGCAACATACTTAAATTATATAAAAACAGCAGAGGCCTCTTCCGACATTCACATGATAAAATTTGCCCCAGACCACGATGAAGCACCCTAATAGAAGCACACCTTAAAACACGCCATTAATTTCCCATCTTCGGAAGCTAGAAAATGAGTGCCATCAGGACCATCTCCCAGTGTGAACGCCGCCTCTGTTCTAACTTTGGAACCTTTTCTCTATGGCAACTCCACCAAAAGTGGGGGAAAGTGGACAATTTCCTTCCTGAACCAAAGCACAAGGAAATGTTCTTCACGCAGAGATCTCCACCACTCAGGAGGCTTATAATCATGTATTTTTCACGTCATTGTTCTGAGCCAACCAAGGACACAGGAATAGTGCATTCTCAGAGTGTCCAGGGCAACACTAAAGCAAGCTTCAACTCCAGGAGGTGGAGGTGCTCACAGCTTCGGTCTTACTCTCTTTCCTTTCCACTCTCCAAATGGAAACCCAGCCTGGGAGGCCCTGGAAACGAAAGAGAAGGGGCTTCAAGGGGGGCTGGGGGGACACCTCTGTCACACCTTGATGACGGCTCCAAAAGCTCCTTTCCCTAGAAGCTGTAATTCTTCAAACTCAATGAAGTACCGGGAAAACTGTCTCTGTGTCTCACTGAAGAATGCAGCGCTGGGCAGCTGGTTGCTGGGAATGACGGTCTCAATATAATCTTGTCCCCCCGAATCTAAGACGAAACAAAAGCATTAGAAATACAGGAAGACTGGGCCAGAGAGATGGCTCAGTGGTTAAGCCCATACCACTTTTACAGAAGACTAGAGTTTGGTTCCCAGCACCCACGATGGGCAGCTCACAACTGTCTGTAACTCCAGCTCCAGGGAATTGGATGCCCTCTCCTGGATTCTCTGGGCACTAGATCCACATGTGTATATGCCCACCCACCCACCCACATACACATAATTAAGAATAAAATACAGGCAGTTCACAGACTCCAACAACATAAGCACGAGAGGAAGGGGCCCCAACTAGTTGTCTGAAAAAGTACTTCTTGTACTCTGACATCTTTTCTCACCTTGTAATCTTTAAAGTAGGCAGGATACAGAGTCAGCCCATCGTACAGGTGAGGGTACCAGGGATGGAGAGGAAGAGACTGAACTAGACAGCCAGAACCCAAACTCAGGTCTCTTGGTCCATCCCAAGCTCTAAGGTTATATGGCTATAGGAGTGACATAGCAAGATGAGGATGTCCACTCCAGCAACAGGAGCTGAAGAACTAAGGCCACAAAGCAGTCCCATGCACACAAGGCCTGCACAAAATGGATTTGTGTAGCCTGGCGTTGGTAAAAGAAATAATCCACGTGTAAATGTTCTCACTTTCAGGCTTTGCGTTTACATAATAAACAAAGGATGGTAGTCAAGTACAGTAGGGCATGCCTGTAACCTTAGCACTCAGGAGATGGAAGCAGCAAGACCAAGAGGTCTAGCCTGAACTACATAGCGGGACCCTATCAAAACAAACAAACAAACAAAAGGAAAGGCAAGCAGGCAGGCAGAACTCACCTTCAGGACTCTGCTCCACTAAGGGCATTTTTGGCTGAGGGTTTATAAAGCTGTGTTTCAGCAGCTGCTGAGGGCTCCATCTTTCCTTGTCGTCCAGGCAGACACACCTCAGTGGGGGAGGAAGAATCTCAGCAGTGTATAATATAAACGCCTTCCTCGTTCATCTACCCCATTCAACTACGGTCTGCTTTCCTTTTTAAATACACACTAGCAAATTCATGTTACTTATGGAGCAAAATGTCCTTAAAAGTGAATTGAAATGAGTTAACACCATTTCAGGGTTTGCATGTCCCACAGCAGACTGGATGTAAGTGGAAAATGATAAAAAGGAAACAGGACAAAAGAACTGCATTGTGCCGACTACAGCGGCATGGACCGACCGCAGATGTGTGTTTGGGATCTTCACTTCCATTAGCAGCCGGGTCACTTGCCCTGTTGAACTAAGCCTGCTGGGGACCAGGCGTAAATTAAGTTTTCCAAAGAGAACCTGAAATACACTGAGCAGCACTGTTGAAAAGTCCCACATTTCACCATGCACCTTCAGTATTCATTCCTTGAGCTTATATCCTTAGCATTTGATGTTCTAACAAGTCATTTTTGTTTTCCTTTGGATGAATCACAAAAAGCCATACCAGGAATTCTCAAAGTGGGATCCCTGACCCACATTTGACTCTGTTTAAAGTGACATATTTAAAAAAAATCAACTGCCATTGTAAGTTCCAACTTTTGAGCATACATATACGAAGTAATAACGGTAGCTACATAAAGGATAACTTAGTTTTTATGTCATATCATGAGGAGGTAAAACACTAGTTTATACCTGGAAAGGGCAAGAGAACATCATGTGTATGTTATATTTTCTGCTACATTTAAGATAAATTTCAATTATACCAGCAAGAGAAAATTCCTGAAAATATTAAAAATATTATTCAAAAAAAGTATTTTATTTTACTTTTGAGACAGGGCCTCACTACATAACTCACTATGACCTAGAACTCACTCTGTAGATCAGGCTGGCCTAGAACTCAGAGTTCTGCCTCCAGAGTGCTGAGATTAAAGGTGCGCACCACCACACCTGGCCTTATTTTATTTTCAGATTTATTTTGATTTTATGTATATGATTTTCTTTGCCTACATGTAAATATATGCACTATGTGAGAAGTTAAGAGGGAGCCAGCTCCCCTGGAATTGGAGTATGGACAGTTGTGAGCCATCATGTGGGTCTTGGAACCAAACTCAAGTTCTCTGTAAGAGCACCAAGTGCTCTTAACTGCTTAGCTGTCTCTCTAGCACCCTTACTGCACATCTGAGACAGGGCTCTACTGTATATCCCAGATTGGCCTTGAATTTACAATCTTCTGTTCTCATTCTCCCAAGTAAGATATAGGCATGTGCCACCCACATCTGACAAAAAGAAAAAAAGAAAAAGAAAAAAGCTAGTCTTGTAGGGCATGGTGCACACCTCTAATCCAAGGACTTGGGAGGCAGAGCAGGAGAATCTCTGTGAGTTCAAGGCCAGCCTGGTCTACAAGCAAGTTACAGGTGAGTTAGAAATATAAAGTGAGACTCTGTCTCAAAAAAACAAACAAAAACCAAAAACAGAGTTCTTGCCTCTGATTTCTCCTTACTCTTAATCTCTTAATGTGCATTAGTATAGACCCTTTCCTATAGATTTCCCTATATAAATGCACAATCCAACCATGATGCTGTTGAGGATATTGAAGCTTTTAGACAACATTATCTTGTACATATCAGTTTCTAACTTGCAAGGGGCCTTTTCAGCCAAGTGTCAGTAAAGATCCTTCCAAACACCTATGTCAGCTTGGACCTACTGGAATTAATTTGTATATTCTCCTAGTTCTTTCTATTGGGGTTATTTCCAGGTTTATACACTCACTGTACTGGCCATCCTTACACACACTGTTCTAGGTGCACTGTCTCCTCTAAGTCTACCGTGACATTAATGTGACTGACAGGATCCAGCACATCTGGATCCGAAAAGGTTTAGAGCTTTGCCGAGAGTGAACTGCACTTTTCAGTGGCTCTCACTTGAAAATGTTACATTCTCAGAATCAATCATTTTGGCAGTTTGGTGGCTACTAGCAGCAGAGGTAACACTAGCTCCAGCTTTGAAACCAGAAGAGATGCAGGCCTGGAACCTTCTACAGCTCCCACTGCTGAGCTACAGTACTGACTCAGCAGGGGCCTGTGGCAGCACTTGCTAGGTGTCAACTCACTTAACCCAGAAACAGTCAGGGAACTACCAGAATTGATTTACTCCACATTCTCCTACTGCTGGGATTGTTCCCAGTTACACACACACACACACACACACACACACACCTCCCCCATGCTGTGTTAGATTTGTGACATTAATGTGACTGATGTGAGAGCACATGTGGATCAGAAAAAGTTTAAAGCTACTGAGGATGACTTGTCTTTTCAGATCTGCAGAGCTACCAGGGTCTTGGTGGTGGGACCCGAGCTGCCATCTGGCTCCAGGACCTCAGCTCTCACCCACCCACAGCTGACTTCCCAAGGCTGTTGACTAAGTATGGTGGGGATCACAGATGGAGCCACTGGGCTTTTGTGGATTATTTGCTTTTGCTAACTGGGGTGGAGAGCAAAGTGAGTGACCCCACACCCCAACTGCTATCCACCCCAACCAAGCAGTCCCTCAGAGCCCTCTCAGAAGAGAGGAGCACACACAGCACCTCAGATGACAGCTGTGTTAAGAGAGTCAGAATAAATCTCAGATCTCAACTTAGAAGTGACAGAGGAGCTGTTTTTATACGGGGGACCAGGAGAGTTCAACCCTCTGACCCACCGCTTGCTACTGAGGTGAAATGCCTTTAGCGTAACTGCCTGTGTCGGTTTTGAATCCGTTAGTGCCGCCCTTGACCGAAACACTCCTGACCAGCAGACAGGAGTAGAGGGCTCAAGGGGACATGGGAAGGATGGAAGTAAGATGTTCCACTAGGAACTCATCACCCCAACTGTCATTGTGGCCACCTTCATTGTGTAGTGCATTTAAATCAATGGTTTTACAAGTTCTATTCCATTGAAAAGAAATAAGAGATTTCTCTAGAAATTGTAAGTTTATATACTTTAAGGAGAGAATGTTGCATACAGAATCAAAGTTGGCCCCTTTCCTCACAGCAGTGATTGACTGTGGCTACTTTTTGTGACATATCAACACCCTCGTTTAAATGCTACCTGTTGTTTGATAACAGGGCACAGCCTGAGCATGCGTCATCAGGTGGTTTACAGAGTGTGCTGCATAAAGGAACACAGCACCAATGTCACATTCAGTCTATGTGGCCGCCATCACCTGTGCAGAACATCACTGACAAGACACTGACTTGTGCAAGATGCTCAAATTCAGGGACTTCCATACTAGTAACCTGCAAGGTAGTGAGTGACAGGAGGTCACCATGGGTCAGGTCAACTGGAGATGGGCAAAGAGAAATGTGAAGGCCAGAGAAAAGAATGCCGAGAGATGAAGTGAGCAAAAGTGACTGGCTAGGCAAACAAAGGTGAGAACCAGGACAGTGCGGGGCAGGGAGAAGCTGCTGCAGGGGGATGGCCCTGGGGAGGGAGTGCTGTCCAAACCCAAACTGAAGAGCACTCCTCCTCTGATTAGAAACTGAGAAGGTAGCATGGCTTAGACCGAGAACACAGGGTTAGGGTACAGAACACTGAGGGGATGTGACCTGGACAAATACTCTAGGTCCAAGGACTGAGGACTCTGTCCAGCTAGACAGAGCCTGGCTTTGGGCCAGTGAGACGGCAGTGGGAGAAAGTGCTTGCCCCACAAGCCTGATGATTTCACAACCTGAGTTCAATCCCTAGAGCCACCGTGGAAGGAGAGAGCAGACTCCAGACAGTTCCCTGACCTCCACATGTAATATCAGTGGGTTCCTGTACTCAAAGACATGGGACACACACACACACACACACACACACACACACACACACACACACACACACATTTTTAAAAGCTGGTTTTGTAATGGTTATGTACCTGTGAGTCACAAATACGGATAATCCTCTGGCTGAACCAGGTGGTCATTTGATCCTCTGACCTGGCTGAGGGAGAGAGCCACTGGAGAGGAGTAGTCAGGAAGAAAGAGGGCAGAACCAGACTTCTCAACTGGTTTCCTGAGGCCTCCTTTTGGTCCTTTAGGATTCAGCAGCAGAGTGGATGGAGAAGTCTATCATATGAACACCTAGGGCGTCTCTCTCTCACTCACTACTGCCAACCCTTGTGCATGGACAGGAAAGGGGAAAAATTCTAGAGTATTCCAGGCAGTCTCCCCAAAATAGTTTGAGAATCAATTATTAAACTCAAGTGGGTTTAGGAGAATGTGGAAGACGGTGACGAGGAAACAGAGCACATGAGCCTGGGAAAGGAATTCACCCTGGCTCCTCTCCTCAAGTCTCAGCTTCCCCATTCCTTAGACGCACAGAAGAAAAGGGCAACTGAGCGGCAGTCAGTCATACTCACTTCTTCAGGAAGTCTTGGAAGTCAGCTGGTAAGTCACTGGGGATGGTCACGGGGTACTCCCCACACGCCTGTCCTTGGCTAAGAGACAGCAGCAAAAGGCCAAGACGCCATACATCCCCTTTCTTTCCTGTTTTATAAGGCAGGGCACTGTCACTAAATCGAACTCGGGTTTGCTCAAATACATCCTCCTTGCAAATGTCTGCCAGACGCTTAGAGATGCTGTAGTCCGTTATCTTTACAGTGCCCTCGGCATCTACCAGGACACTGGATGCGCTCAGAACCTTGTGCACCACAGAGTTGCTGTGCAGGTAATCCAGGCCTGCCAGGAGCTGAGCCGTGTACTTGCGCAGCTGGTGCACAGGGACTGGGCCCGAGTGGCGCAGGTGTGCAGCAAGAGAGATCCCACTGATGTGCTCTGCCAAGATGTCCACCACGATGGAGTCCTCCTGCTCTCTGGAGTTCATTGCAAAGTAGCGGATGATATTTGGATGGCTCAGTTTCACCAGGGAGCTGAATTCTGTTTCTGCTCCTTGGATCTGAGAAGAGTATTAGGCAAATGGCATTAACTTGTGTTTCACTTCAAAATTAAGGAGTGAGATAGAAAATATACTTTCAAAGACAGGAAAACAAGATGCCATGACCTGAATCTTCCCCTAAACTGGTCAATTAACCTGTCAGTACATAAAAATGGAAGGAATTTTAGATAATTATCAACTACAATGTCAAAACTGAGGGTCCAAATACCATAAAAATTGCTGAGGGACTTTTAAAATCAATTTTATTTATTTATTGGATGATATGGCTAGCAGAAAAAAAAAGAAAGAAAAGAACATCATATCTAAGATAGCACTTTCTGATTATACTAAGGGATATATATATCTCCACTGTGGTGGTTGAAAGAAAATGGCCCCTAAAGGGATGGCACTACTAGGAGGTGTGGCCTTGTTGGAGGAAGTGTGTCACTGTGGGGGCGGGCTTTGAGGTCTCTTTTTCTCAAGCTTCCCTCAGTGTGACAGGCAGTTGACTTCCTGTTGCCTGAAGATGTAACACTCTCAGCTCCAGCACCATGTCTGCCTGCATGCTGCCATGCCCCCCGCCATGATGATAATGAACTGAACCTCTGAACCTGTAAGCAAGCCATCCTCAATTAAGTGTTTTCTTTATAAGAGTTGCTATGGTTGTGGTGTCTCTTCACAGCAATAGTAAAACCAAACTAAAACACAAAGGGAAAAAAATATTCAAACTTGGCTGGGTGATAGTGGTGGCGGCAGCATTGACACATGCCTTTAATCCCAGCACTCGGGAGGCAGAGGCAGGTGGATCTCTGTGAGTTCAAGGCCAGCCTGGTCTACAGAGCAAGTTCCAGGAAAGGTGCAAAGCTACACAAAGTAACCCTGTCTCAAAAAACCAAAAAAAAAAAAAAAATCAAAAACCAAAAAAAAAAAAAAAAAAAACAAAACAAACCACCTCAAACTTATTTATATGATCACCATCCAAAAATAACTACTGATTTTTTATTGGTTATTTTCTAACCTCTTCATTAAGTAAAGACAACATACAATATTAAATGCTACCCTGAGTTCAGCATCATATATGCACATAAAATTCTTTTCTCATTCCCAGCACTGTACAAAAACAAAAGAAAACCTTGAATCCTCAAAATTCAGTTTTAAAGCAGCATTTTAAAAGAGCAAAGGAAATACAAGTGACTGTAAACGGCACAGCTGTGAAGAGGCAATTGATCTCGGCCAGGCCGAAGTCCCAGGGCCTGCGACAGGAGGGCATGTGGCTGTGACAGGTCACAGGGGTGGGAGCAGGGCTGAGCCCTGGTGGAGGTGTGGTCTTCACACTCTGTGGACCATCTGTGGGAGCCAATGGAACACAGGCTTTTTGCTTCATCATTCACGGCTTGAGATGAGGCCTTTGGCCAGCCATGGGCATTACATGTGTGTGCTAACATGCCAATTACCTACTTGCTTTCTGCACTTATCGATCTTCTCTCTTTCTTGACTGGTAAGAAATGGGCCCATCTTTTTCTGCCACTGAAGGACCCACTCATACAACAAGACAAAGCTGCCGGTGGCTGTTTCCAAAGCATTGTACACCACCTTCCCCAGTTGCTCATCACTGCCTGTACAAAGACAGAAAAGGTCATTGCAGCCACTTCCATTTTCTGTAAGAGAGAGAGAGAGAGAGAGTGTGTGTGTGTGAGAGAGAGAGAGAGAGAGAGACAGAGAGAGACAGAGAGAGACAGAGACAGAGAGACAGAGAGAGAGAATGAGAATATGTGTGCATGGCTTGGGTACTGGTCCTCATGCTGTCACTGACCTAAAAGTCACCCAGTGGCTGGCCAGTGAGCTCCAAGAATCTGCCACCTAGGGCTGGAGAGATGGCTCAGTGGTTAAGAGCACTGGCTGCTCTTCCACAAGACAGATTCAATTCCAAGCACCCACATGGCAGCTCACAACCGTCTGCAACTCCAGTTCCAGAGGATCCAACACCATCACACAGGCATACATGCAGGCAAAACACCAATGCACATAAAATAAATAAATAAACCTTAAAAAAAAAAAACTACCTCCCCAGCACTTGTATTACAAGTACATGCCATCATGCTTAGCTTTCTTTTATTATTTGAAGTGTTGCTTCTGGGGTTGAAGTCAGGTCTTCTTGCAAGCTACTTTACCATTCAGCTATCTCCGCAGCCTAATCCTTTCCTCTTAGTAAAAAAAGACTACTTTTTCAGGACACTACTTCACTTTCCGAATGAAGAAATATCATTTAAAAGCCACTGATAATTATGTTTTCATTTGAAAACTCAGAAGCAGAAATAACCTGCATCTACAAGACAGTTTTAGCAAAAGCACTTTGGAGAATTATGGCTGAATTAGCTTACCTAGACTCTGTGTTTGACAAGACAGCTTTTACTTCAGGGAAATCCTGGCAATTTAGAGATTTTAATTACAATAATCTAATTATTTGCAAGTCATGACTTCTAAAAGTCTTAGCCTAAGAGGGAAAACCCGATGTTTGAAAACTTAACTAAAGGAAGCAACTTTAAAAACATGTACTGAGCAGTTCATTGGAGACAGCAACACTAAGTTTATGGGATGGAGGATGACATGATTCACATGAGGTCTCATTAAATTTGTGTGTTGGCCAGTGCACTGATGCACATGTAAATATGTATATATAACTAAAACATTTATTTACTGCATGTGTATGCACGTACACGTATATGTGTGGGGATGAAAGACAACTTCCGGGAGTCACTTCTTTCCTTCTACCATGTGGTTTCTGGGTATCAAACTTACGTTGTCAGGTAAGTGCCCCTGTCCCCTAGGCCACCTCGCTGGCACTGTGGAGACAGTCCATAATTGCTAGGGATTTTAAGTGATAATTTCACTTTGCTACCCTCTCACCACCTTTTTCTTGGTGGAGGAAACCCAAGGAATCTTGTTAGGATAACAAGACAGAGCTGAAGGGGAAGTGTTGGCAGGACACTGACTGAAACTGTCCCTTATCCAGGTCTTGGCCACAGCCACAAACCATTCTCTACTCAAAAACAAACATTAATCTGTCGCTTTTCAAAAAAAATATTAATTAGTTGATGGTTATAAAAAATCTTTATATAAAATTAGGGACTATTTACAATGCCAGACCCATTGTGAGGAAATGAATAATTTACTTTTGATAGTTAAAATGTGTCTCCTGATGAAATCACTGATTAATAAGCACCAGTGAGACAAGAGCCGGAGTACTTTGCCTTCCCAGAATATTAAAAGCAGGGAGTTTCATGTTGACAGTTCATGAACATGAAAGGTCTGAGTCAAGGGCAGTCTCCAGTTCAAGGCCAGCCACCTCCACCATGGTCTTGACACTCCCTCGTGGCTCTTTTGAGTAGTCAGCCCTGTGTCTGCAGAGTCCTATCTGTCTAGGCTGCTATCACAGTAGCCAGGGTGAGTGGCCAGATCACAGACTCTTCAGATGTCGGTTTCTTCCCCTCCATCTGCTGCCCACTCATTCCCTGGCTTATTCGTACCACATTAAAATGGAGAGAGAGATGCTGCAAGCAAGCAAGCTTGATTTTTGGATATACCATCCATTAATTCTGGCAAGAATATTTATAGGATAGAAGATAAAAGTTAATTCACTACATGAAAGCAAGCCCTGGTAGCTTGTCTATATGACTATAAAAGTCGATATAGAAAACTGGATTAGAGAAAAATTAAAATCCTAACTTGCAGAGAAAGGTTCATTTCAAGGAGCCACCAGAGACAACTGCTAAATAAGATGTAGACGAAACAAAGTGTTTTGTTTTTTTTTTCCTGGCCGGGTACAATGTGCCAGGTAGGAAAATGCCAGGCAGATGGATAGCAACTTGAGATGAGGAGACAGGGCCAGGGACATGACTCAGTGGTCGAGAACTGGCTCAGCATGCACAAGGATCTTGGTTCAACCCCCAGCACCATAAAGGGAAAAGCAGTGATTTGGTTACTAAAGATCACACGTATCGGGGCTCATTTTATTTATACACATTTTATCAGTACCAGATGCACATGATGTGACATTTAGGACTATCTGTCCCCTATACATTTCCAAGAGCATCGTTTTACTTCCACGTGACATTAGAGACGCTGAGCAGCTTCTCACCCCAGGCATGAGGAACGGGAGCAGAACTGCAGCTTCCTGCTGGGGAGGGGGTTCTTCCTCCTTGGACTGTCCTGGTTTAGAAGCCAGTCTCCAGTCTGCTCTGTTACATGGGGTCAACTTTTGTCACTAAACAAACTTAATGAACTTGTCCAGTTTACTCACCAACACATTTCCCTTTGTGCACCATGAGCTGATCAGGGCTACCCACACAGAAATACAGCATTTCACACGAGCTGGGAGAGGCTTCACCACTACAGACAGAATACTGACGTTCTCGCCTTAAAAATAAATTTGGACAATGTTTTTTTTCCCTTTAACTTACAATTCACATAGGAAATTCTTGCCTCTCCATTCCTCCTAAGTTATTAGGCTCTGCGGTCTCTGTGTCTACTAGGGATAGAGTTGAGGCTCTAACGGGAAAACTCTTTACTGCCCACCTCCCTCTGTTCCCTTTTACACAGGAACATCATAAACTCCATTCAAGGTGAAATTATAACTCAGATCTTGACCCAGCAAGATGGCTCAGTAGGTAAAGATGCTTATCTCAAAGCCTGATGACCTGAGTTGATCCCCAGAACATGGAAGGAGAAAACCAACTCTATAAAGTTGACCTCCACACAAGCACAGGGCACCCACACATATCATACACGAAAAAAATAACAAAATAAGTTCTTATGCCCTTAATTACCTGGATCTGGGTGGCTACTGTACAGACACAGAACATTTCATTATCATAGGAAGTTCAACTGGCCATCCATAGCTGTAGGAAATTCAACTGGATGTAGCAGTTTACATTCGACCCTCAAAGATCCCCCCTCTTTTTATTCCCAGGCATAGATGCATCTGGAGAACACTCAGAGCAGGGGCTCAGAGTCCTCACAGTTCCAGTCTGGGCCTCCTTCTCTTACTGTCTTTGATAGACATTCCCTATCATTCCCCTTCATGACTGTTCCAAAATACTAAGCTCTCTATTTTCTGTTTCTTTTTCCTGTTATCTCTCCTCTCCTTTCCTTCCTCTACCATGGGTGGGGAGCACAAGCTGAGAAACTTGAATGTAAAAATAATTAAAAAGCTGGGGGACAGGGTTACAGTGAAGGAAAGAGCTCATAAATGCTTGGACACTCATTAGAAACCTCTGATGATGTCTGCAGCGGATCTCTAAAGCTATCTCTTAGGCTAAACACAACCTGTGATACTTTTGCTAAAAACAATGAGCACAGAGGGAAATCCATGGTCCCTAGGGTCCTACCCACAAAGAAAGCTGGCTACATAGTCCTTTTAGTCCAGGCCATCCCAATGTTCTTCACTGGACAGGTTTGAAGGTGTTTTAGCATATTCATTACCATATACTTGAGTCACAGAACATGGAGATATCAAGCTAGTACTGACCTGTAAGCTTTATCCCTATCAGCTAAATTTCAGAGTACTAGAGGGAGCTATGCACACTACAAGAGGGTGAAGTAATCATTGACTTACCCAGCTGTGAACCCTGTAAGCTACAGTAAGGTCAGCCCTGACAAGATACGCCTACTGGTGTAATAGTGGCATGAACAGCATGGAAGTCACCAACTACTCTGACTGGATTTAAGTCCCACTCCACAAGATGAAACCCATACCTGGCAATATTGTTGGCCCAAGAACCTGCGGCTAGATAGGTCCCAGACCCTAGAAGAGAACTTACTACTATGATTTAGCTAAATGGACATTGCATTGAACTAATTCCTATTGATATCGCTGTACCCAGATTAGTGCATTTCTCAAGCCTCATCAGAGATTGCAGTAGAGAACACAGACACAACTGGCCACAGTACAGAGCACTAGAGACTATGGAAGGCTCAGCCCTAACTGGACATCTATATCCCATTCTCCTCCTCCCAAGGCACAGAGATTGTTGTAGAAGAGAAGGTGGATGTGGTGAATGGATACAAGGAAACACTCTGGATACAACAGGGCAGTTGAACAAATGAACTCACAGTGATTGTGATGGCGTGCACAAAGGCTGTGCAAACTCAAGCCAGGCTAAATCCCAGCATGGAAAGGGGAGGTGACATGCAGTTCCACCCCTAGCTGAGACACTACTAGCAACTGCTAGGGGCTGGGAGAAGGTCAGTTTTCTTTAAGAGTTTAACCCTTGGTACATAGGCCACGCTCTACTGGAAACCATACACCCAAGAATACATGAACAGCACAAACTGGACCTGATAGATTAAAGAAAAAGGAGGACACAAAGTTAGGGGTTGAATTTGGGAGGGGTGGGGACTGATAGAACACACTGTATGAAATTCTCAAAGAACTGAAAAAGAAAACTGACCACCATAACAGTGTTAAGGCTGCAGATGTAGCTTAATGGTAGAGCATTTGCCTAGTATACACAGGCTCTGAGTTTCAGCCCAAGCACCACAACAAATAAGTTGAATGACATGAATAAATAAACGAACACATACATACATACGATAAAAGTGTTAAGAGGGTAATCAGGAGTAAAGGAAAAGTGGAGATGATTTTAAAAGTAAAAGTGTCAATAAAATAGTAAGTGTGGCACATGCCAGACAGGAGAAACTGACACTGAGAACGATTATGGAATGAACAGAATTTAAAAGAAGGAGTAAAGAGGAAAAGCCAGCCAGCAATGCCTACTGTTTACTCAGGATGCACGCAAAACCAGGCTAGAAGAACCTTTCAGGACCCACTCTGCTCACAAGCCAGCAGCTTCTGAACCCTCGCTGACACCATCTCCATAGGCCAGCAGTATCTGCAGACAGTGACATCAGTCCAGGGGCTGTTCTGGTTATGGATGGCTCGAAGTTTAGGGAAACATCACTTATGTTAGTAGCTTTGCTACGTGGCTGAGGCAGTATTGAGCCTAATAAGACGAAGGTAGTTCCAAAGAAAATAGCCAAATACTAACAGCCAGGTCTCACAAAGGACAGAGAACTTAACACAACTCAATTTTAGGGACTAAATTAGGAATGTAAGTTGTTAATAACTGAAAAAAGAAAATGAGGGCCAGTAGGATGGCCCAGTGGGTAAAGGCATTAGCCACCATGCCTGACAACTGCGATCTGCATGTCTGTGTGGCAGAAGGGGAGGACTGACTGCCACAGGCTATCCTTTGATCTCTGTATGCAAGCACATGTTTGCGTGAGTATGTGCTCATGTATACACACACACACAGACAGACACACACACACACACACACACACACACAAGTGAGGGCCAGGGAGATGGCTCAGCATGGAAAGGCTAAAGCTCACAAGCCTGATGACTGGAGTTCAATCTCCAGAACCACAGACAGGTGGAAGAAGAGCCCACTCCACAAAATTCTCTGACCTCCACGTGTGCTGTGGCATAATAAAAATTAAAAAAAAAAAATTATTTAAAATGAAAACCTAAAAGAGAAAAAAAATTTAAATAGGGTTCAAGTGGCAAGAATATAGTGGCTGCAGGAGACCGGCTTTGGCAGGGGTTCAGGTCCCAAAGAGGATGGGTGAAGTTGGTAGGGGGAGAGAAGGAGGAGGTGGATATGATCTGAGGGTCAATCAGGTTGGCTGCCCGCAGCATTTAATTGAAAAATAGAATGCACACAGGATTAAACAAGAGAAAAGGGGGCATGTGAGCTTGGGTGTGGCTTGAGATCAGGGGTTCAGGAACCTAGCATTGACCTTGACAATAGGCACCAGTCCTATGTTAATGAAAGGGCCATAAGCTCCTCTTGCCAGAGATAAGAATGATTGCTTTGGCAAGCAGGAACTTTCCTCAAGCCCCAAGGAAAGTGATCCTTATTCAAATGTGTGACCTTGGGAAAAGGACTTCTGGGGAGCAGACTCTATACTACATAATTGCTTAGTCTTACTATATGGGCCCGTTCCCCTCATAACGTTCCCCAAAGGGAAGGTCCTGATGTCTTACTCTTTTCCATTACACCATACCATTCTGATTTCTCTATATTTATTAACTGAACTCTTGCCCTCAAGGGCCTCAGGCTCTGGATCTGGAGTGCAGGCATTTCATCCTTGGGGGTCAGGTGTGTCTAGTAAATCTCTAACTTTCCTGTTCTTGCTGTCATTAGGAAGGGACAATGGAATTTCTGGTTCCACAGGCTACCATGTACACATTTTTATCCTTTACTAAAGCCCACACAAAATTTCCCATAAGGCAAGGCGTTGAGAATCATTAAAATGAAAGTCAACAGGTGCTGGTTTGCAATGTTGAAACGCTGGAACTCTGCCAAGAGCAACGTGTCAGGTACCAGTGTCAGCACTCACTGCGTCCAAGACCTGCCACCACCAAGGCCAAGAGTGTGCCCACTACTGTTTGGAGCTGGAATGCACCAGAAGGCCCACGGGCTAAAAGTGTCCCCACGCTACTGGGTACTGGAAGTGTCTCTAAGGCGGGGCCCAGTGGGACCTCAGCCCTTCCTCCTTTCTTCTTGTGAGATGAGCAGGTTGGCTGTGCCGCACTCCATACTCTGACGTGCGGACTCACTGAGACCTAAATGAAATGGGGCAGGGGACATGAAGGACAGAACTAACATCTGAAAGTAGTCCTCTGACTTCCACATGTGCCCCATGGCACACATATGCACACACACAACACATGAACACACACACACCCCTACACACATTCTCAATAAGTAAAAATTAAAAGTGAGCTGAAGAACCTATAATACTGAATAACCTCTACACTCATGGCTTCTATATTCAAATTCCTTTCTGGTTTTCAGGGGGGTCACATGGACAGAGAAAATCTTTAAGTAGGAAAGGACATGGAGAAAGCAATGTTCTTTCTGTGACCTCTGGTGACAGAACCCAGGAGCCCACCTCATAGGGGAGGGCTCCCTACTTTTGGCATGGGTATTCTATACTGTGCCCACTTTGGAAAACCCTACACATCTGTCTGTGTTTATATCTAATTACAGCTGGCCATGTAGCTCAGTTGATGGAGTCCTTACCCAGCATGCACAAGGCCCTGGATTCAACCCCTAGGACCCAGTAAACCAGGCATGCTGCAATCCCAGACTTAGAAGGTAGAGGTTGGAGGGCTGGAAGTTCAAGGTTATCCTTGGCTACCTACCAAGTTTGAGTGAGGTCAGGCCAAGTTATGTGAGAACCTGTCTCCTCCCACCACCATCACAAAAAAATTACAGGCTCAAACACACACGGCATGAAGTATGAAATTTGAGTGGATGGTGATGATTCAGATGATAAAGTCTTTAAATCATTACAAGTCAAATAAAACTGCCCTGAAGGTGAGACTGTGAAGTGTCATAGGCTCTTCTAAAGGGAAATGGGCTGTGTAACTGGCTCCATCAGGTACCTGGAGCCAAGCAGGAGGTTGAGGCAAGAGGATCACAAGTTTGAGGTCAACCTGGGCTATAAGTAAGATTTGCTTCAAAATATGGTGAAAAAGAGGGTTGGGAGTGCAGTTCAGTGGTGGAGTACGTAGCTACAAAAACAAATATGGGAAGTTATTAGGAAGTGTTAAATAGGAACTTGGTTTCAATAACTAGCTAACAGATTGCGGTAAAAGTGCCAAATAATATATTAAGATTTCTATCTGAACATTCCGCTCACTTTTCTCCTTCCACATCTTTCACCCCCTCCCACGAGAAGTCGGAGGGACTGACCTGGACCTTCCTGAGGAGTTTGCCCGGGCTTTACCGTTTCCTACAAAGTCAGGAGAGCCTCCGTGGAGAAGGGCAGCTGCTCTGTGTCCTGCTGGGTCTCTCTTAGAGACAGGATCCTGGTTTGGCAAACCAGTAATTTCCAAACGTTCCTAGAAAAGGAGAGTGAGACCCACATCAGCTGTCTGCACGAGTGGATGCTAAGCACGATATGGAATCACCCACTCAGTACAGAAGAAACATTTTATTTGATCCGATGTTTTAATACTGTCAAGAAGCAACTGAGGGGAAAGGGTTTATTTCAGCTCACAATTCTGGGTCACAGACCACCACTGTGGGGAGGCACGGTGGCAGGAGCTTGAGGCAGCTGGTCACATCCACCTACAGTCAGGAGCAGGGAGAAATGCACGTAAGCGTGCCTCATACTCGGCTAGCTTGCTCTACTCTTATGCTGAGGAACCTGCCCGACTCCATTTTAAAGGCAGGAGCCATTATTATGCTGTATTTTTAAAAATAAGCTTCTATTTACTGTAAGAGTTGGGTAGCTCTGTTTTCTGGGACCCGAGTCTCCCGACCACAGGATGTTTTAAGGTTTTTATTTCTTTACTGCCCCATTGTCTCCCTTTGTAAAACTTCTCATGATTTTACTCCTTAAAAGGGGCCCAAGAGGGTTGGGGATTTGCTCAGTGGTAGAGTGCTTGCCTAGCAAGTGCAAGGCCCTGGGTTTGGTCCCCAGCTTAAAAAAAGGGGGGGGGTCCAAGAAGTAGATTTGGGGCTGCTCTCTTTAACCCAACTTAGGAGGCAGTCACCCAGCTTGCTTCAAATTTGGCTCAAATCATGATAGCGGTCTTATTCTCACCATTGGAATTAACCAGGGAATTATGCCTCTTACATGTAGTGGGCTGGGTCTTTGGCAATCCAGACAACCCCCTATAGGCCAAACCTAATGTATACAATCTCTCCTAAGACTTTACTCCTAGCGGGTCCAGGTTGTCCAGTTGACGAAATCAGAGCTTACAGTGTAACAGACTCAACTTAAGAAAGGTAACCTGCGCCAGGGTGTTGGCTGGACAAGCAAGTGCAGGGAGCTGGATGTGGTGGGGTGTGCCACCAGGGAAGCAGAATCAGAAGAACCCCGGAGGCTCACTGGCCAGCCAGGCTAGATAGCTAAATTCAGTAAGAGACTCTGTCTCAAAAAAGAAGGTGGAGGGGGCTGGAGAGATGGTTCAGAGGTTCAGAGCACTGGCTGCTCTTCCAGAGGACCTGGGTTAAATTCCCAGCACCCACATAGCAACTCACAACTGTCTGTAACTCTAATCCGACAGGATCTAATGTCCTCTTTTGAAACTGTACACTTGTGGCACATGGACATGTGTGACACAAAACATGTACTCATTAAAAAAATAAAATAAAAAGAGGTGGCAAACCACTGAGGAAGCTAAGTAGACCCCAGCCAGCACCCACATGTGCACACAAGAGTGTGTGCACATAAGAGTGTGTGCACACAGAGCGTGTGCACATAAGAGTGTGTGCACACAGAGCGTGTGCACATATATCAAACAGAGTGCATCACCCCAAGCTGACCCTGGATCATGAAGTGAAGTCCAGGTCACAGCTTTAAGAGAATGAGATTTTTTAGGTTGGGCGGTGGTGGCACACACCTTTAATCCCAGCACTCAGAAGGCAGAGCCTGGTGTTTCTCTGTGAGTTAGAGGCCAGCCTGGTCTACAGAGCAAGATCCAGGACAGGCACCAAAACTACATGGAGAAACCCTGTCTCCAAAAACCAAAAAAAAAAAAAAAAAAAAAAAAAGAGAATGAGATTTTTATATGTGAAAAATCTTAAGACTCTTTATGGAAAGTTAGGGAGACAGGGCTAGAAGAGAGGATCAGAGATGGGTGGTTAAAACCAAAAAACCCCAAACCAAGAATGGCTGCTGGGAGGCGGCCCAGAGGCAAGATGGGAAAGCTGGAGGCAATAGAAAATCAGATTTGTATGCAGCATTACACAGGGCTGCCGGCACTACAGACCTTTTGTTTTTAACATGAGAAAAGACAGTCACCAAAAGTGTCTTCTCTAAAGTCACAGTAGGCAGTGGAGAATAAAAGCTTAAATAGGGTCCCTGCTGCATGGTACCCTTCCAGCAAAATATCTGAAGGACAGTGAGGAGTGCCCACATCACACCAGCTGTTTGCTCTTTTTTAATTGGCTGGTGAATCATTCTTTCTGCCACCAAATTAAGTTTCAGGAAGGTGTGTAAGGTTTCCATTTGCTCTTTATAAGAACAAACTGTTTTGTTTGTTTAATAAAAATTCTATTCCAGGATAATTAACAAAACTCCAACCTCCTCTTTGGACCCATTTGATAAATTACTGTAATCATTTACAGACAATATACAACACTGAATTTTGTCACCTCTTTGGGAAATCTAAAAATACACAATTAACAGAGCACAGTGCTTATGTGCGTGCTCTGAGTTAGGGAGGCTTGGGCCAGCCTATGGAATCTTATGAGTTCACAGTAGGAGCCTGTCTCAAGCCCCCACCACAAATAAGAAAACAAAGCAAACAGCCCAAACCATAAGGAATGAAAGTTTTCGTGTTTTTTTTTTTTTTTTTTTTAGCACGGGAGGGCAGAGTGTCTCCAATGGAGATGGAGACACTTTGCAGGAGGAAATGCAAACCCTTTGCACAGAAGGGACAGCACCTGCTTAGCCATCTCCTTCCTCTTCTTCTCCTCTTTGATCTCCTCTTTCCTTCTCTGAATTTCATGGAGGATTTCCCGTTGCTGAAACAAATCAGACACCAATCTCTGAAACGCACTCAACAAAGAACTCAGGAATCACACAGCTTTTGAATTTCCATGCCCCAAAGCCCTTGTTTCCGCGACCCACACAAGGAGCTTGGAGGGGCCCCGCCTCCTCCGTGCTGCCAGCGCCCCGGGAAGCCGGCTTCCCTGCGGGGTTGGAAGTCTGTGTTCTTCTCCAGCATTGCCATCTGCCTGTGCGCAGGGACCAGGCCCAGGCGCTGCTCTCTGCCACGGGCCTGGACAGGCATGATGGAAGCTGGATGTCCTCAGAGCCTAGGCCTGGGGTGGTGAAGGTACAGGCACCATGTCTATCCCCCATGACCTTAATCTGCCTTCTCCATCATCCCTTTAAGTATCAGAACTAGTATTTTGATCTTCATCAACTTTTCTTAGTTCTCACAACTCTAAACTGTAGTGGGTAGCCATCCCAGCATTGGCCTGGAAGTTCCAACCCCCACTGAGGCTTCGGTATTGGTCACGCCCAGAAGGCGGGGCTGAGGGAGGAAGCTGAAGACCCAGGATCGAGAGGAGAGGCTTCTCTTGGTTCTGGGACCCTAGACGCTGGAGGTAGACAGAGCAGAGTTCTCCAGAGAACACCGCCGGACTGTGCCATACCTTTCCCAGACCCTGTAACCTACCTATCCCTTCATTTGTAAATTATGCCACTAAATAAACCTCCTTCTTACCTACGTGGAGTGGCCTTAATAGTTTCACCAATACTAAACTACATCAAAACTATTAAGGAATTCATCAGAAACATTAATAGTAATAATATAAAATGTGGGAACATAACCTATACTTACAGGTAGCTACAGCAGTATACCAAGAAAGACTGTTAGTTAAACACGCACTGACTTCTAATGATGAACAAATATTCACTCTAAATGGTGACTAGACACCATTAGTGGGAGCTAAGCAACAGAAATGAGAGATGGAGAAGAGGAGGCCTGCTCAGTCAAACATCAGAGCCTTCTGGAGACGCAACACACAGAGAGTGTTAGCATACCACAGGATCGGGAAACCGAGGCAGGAACAGGAACCAGGCACAAGAATCTAAAGCAGGAAGGGGCTGTTTGGGAAGAGGAGGGAGCCAGGGGATGGCGAAAAGAGAGGGTAGCAGGAGTGGTGAGTATGACCAAAACTGCATAAACGTGTCACCATGAAACGTATGACGAGTTCAAGAGGGAAAATCCAAGTCTTAGAAACCCCAGTAGTAATAGCTATAGGAAGAAAACCGGACTTTCTTACCAAGAGATAGAAATAAATCCAGTTCTAGACAGGAAGTCTAGTGTGGAGAAGACACCAGTTCTTCCTAAACGAATGTGCAAACGTCCTCCAATTTCAACCAAAATCTCAGGAGGCTTATATGTTTTGTTGAATCTGAAGAAACAATCCCATAGTTCACTGTGAAACCAGGCATGTGGCACATGCCTGTGGTACCCACACTGGGCTACACAGTGAGACCCTGCCTCAGGAAAAAGAAAGGAAGGAAAAAGAGAAGAGGTAAGAGAGGGAGAGGAGAGGAAACTGGGAGTAAGAAGGCAAGCGAATGGCTGAAAATCTATGGAAGATGAAGACGGGGAAGGGTAGGCCGGCCTGTCAAATATTACAAGGATTCAAAGATACGAAACTTCAGAGTATATGAAGACTCAAGAGAAACTGAGATGAAGTAACTTACCAGTAGACTCTAGCATAGGTCAGCAATTCAAACATACTCAAAAGGAGTCCTGCAGATCACTGAGTGAGGACTGGCTGATACTGTGTTAGGGAAATGCCTCTTTCTATAACCTGCACCCACCAAGTTCCCACTAAGTCGATCAATTGGCTAAACAGAAAGCAATTTAAAATAAAATCCAGAAGGAAATCCAGGGCATAAAACATCTTTGACTTAAGGATTTTCAGAGGCAGGAAGCAGCCCCTGCTCAGGACAGATTAAAGGAAGAATAGAG
Source organism: Onychomys torridus (assembly GCF_903995425.1). Taxonomy (NCBI): domain Eukaryota; kingdom Metazoa; phylum Chordata; class Mammalia; order Rodentia; family Cricetidae; genus Onychomys; species Onychomys torridus. Next base: position 92,586,273 of record NC_050446.1, on the reverse strand, counting down.
ATGTTTAGTGAACATGAATGTCAGCTTAACTCCTGGTTCTTCTACTCACTGGGCATTAGACACATCTCTCAGTCAAGAGGAAAACAGACTCAGTGCACTTGGTACAGTCTGGCAGACTTAGAGACATAGGAAGCCCAGTCACACGACCCTTATCTCTGTGTCCCTGTCCTCCTTAAAGACCCGGAGAAGGGCTCTCAGGGCAGCAGAGACTGCTATAGAGAGGGAGCCGGGTAATGATGCTCAGTGAACTTGGGGTTTCTCTCACATGGATGCACATTTCTTAAATCAAATGCTGAGCAAACTCACAGACACATTCACAGGCAGAGAGGGAGTAGATACATGGACTCGTGGGGATGCCTGCGGCCTCCAGACTGGGGCCAACACCAACAGCCATTTCTTACCTCCTCTTCCTCCTTCCTCCTGGCCTCTAGCAACCTCTGCTGTTTCTCCTGAGCCTGCCTTTCCAGCATCTCTTCATGGAAAGACTTTGGAGGGGGCTTGTTATGCTCGCTGAGAAATGACTGCACGTGGTGTGCTAGTTCAAATATCATCACCTACACATATAAACAAAAAACAACCACAAATGATTAGATGATGGCAAGGGGCCAAGCCTGAAGAGGCGCTACCACCCAGGAACACGATGAACAGGCAATCAGACTCACACCTGCCATGCCAGCATTCACTCTGCTTGGACATGTTTGGAATTAGGTATTTGACAGTCACAGCAGGAAAAGCTTTGAAAGTTTCACTGAGTCTATGATCAAGACAAATTGCTTCTTAGAGAAATCACGAGCTTCTCTTCTTGTGCGTGTGCGTGCTTGGGGGCAGGGGGGTTAGACCTACTCAACTTCACTGTCATTGCCCTGACATCCAAACATCTGTATAAATAAGCCGACAAATATCTAAAACTGCAGGAAGGGAATGGCTACCTCCCCAAGTAGAAAGCCTATCTACATGACAGCTGCGCAGAACGCTCCCTGGAGACAGTGTTGTCACTTGCTCACACAGCACAGTGGTCAGAGATCCCAAAGCAAGATTCTACAGTCCTTACTTCCTCCCTCCTGGCAATGAACCAGCAGGAGGCTGATCAACTCCTTAAGAGTCAGCCAGACAGAGCCAGGAAGGAAAGGCCACCTGAAACATCCACTGGGGGATAGAGACAGCCGCTCTAACCACTAGACTAAGCCAAAAGCCATACCTGGGGTGGGAAGTCAATAGAACAAGGGTTCCGAGACCACACTGCCTGGCACTCAGCCAGGTACAGAGGCCAAGCTGCTCCCGTCAATGAGGAATGTGGTTCTGAGGTTCTTTCCCCCACAATTATCAGAGAGCATTTCGAATGTCTTATTTCTTCGTGCTTCTTCTAACGGGGCCTGAGTGTTGTTAACACAGTCCCTCAGGAAGACTCAGAGTCTGTCATTTGGCATTCTGCCTCCCAGGAAGTGAGTGCTGAGAAAGCAAGCCTTTGCCAGGTGGAGTTGATTTAGTTTTTGTTATACCAGAAGCTGTGGTGTTTGCTGACTATGTCTTGTCCTAGAGTTGAGAAATGCCAGTCTAGAGACTAAGAGGCAAGTGCTAGGAAAAAGACTAAGGAAATCTGAGGAAAGCAGGCAATTTGAGAGACCATTTCGAGAGAGCATTTCTAGAAAGAGGCAGGACCAGAACTGTCAAAGGTTTGCAGTCACTGATTTAACTTCCTGGCATTTTCTGAATGAGTGAAGTCTGATGTAGGACTGGATGAAGGCAACCATACTCCAAAGGGGCTCTTGCTCTATACCTCTCTCCTGCCCATACAGCCCAGTTCAGGATTTGCCTCAGACTCTGCTTAGGGGCTTCTCCTGCCCTCCTTCCACTCTGGACCCCTCACCATAATCCCCCAGACCATTAGTGTCTTCAGTCTGTCATGGTCCTTAGCCCCTTACAGTGAGGTCAAATGGTCTGCTCACTGTGGCCTCTCCAGTACCAGGCAGTCCCAGCACAAGATGGACAGGTGGTAAATAGCTGCTGTCTTATGGAACCCATGAGTTTGATTTTACTAATTAAAAAAAAAAAAAAAAAATAGAACCTCTGCTACATTTTGGATTACTTTCCAGGACTGATAAAGATCTGCTAATACACAGCCAGGTGTAGTAGTGCACATCTTGACTAATCCCAGCACTTGGGAGGCAGAGGCAGGTAGATCTCTGTGAGTTCGAGGCCAGCCTGGTCTACAAAGCTAGTTCCAGGACAGCCAGGGATACATAGTCTCAAAAAAATCAACCAACCACCACCACAACCACCACCAAATCCTTGCTAATACAGATTAAAAAATCATTCAGAAGAGTGTTGACTATGTTGGCACACACCACTGACCCAGGCTGATCAGAACTATAGTGAGAACCTGTCACCTTACCCCGCCCCCCAACAAACCATCACTCCAAGGCAAATGGAAATGTTCCTGATCATTGTTTTTGGCAGCCAGTTATGTGGTAATACCCTACCTTGATGAGTTCCTAAGCTTCTGCTAACACTTAATTACATTCCATTTTACTTGAAAACAAAATCAAATTTTTCAGAATTGAATTCTCAACTGCTAGGACTTCAAACCTACGGAAACAAACTTTAGACAAACAAGACGGATCTGCACTGTATAGCCCCACACTTTCTGTCCCTCAAATTTCATCCCATGAGGATGTCTCAGGTACAGGTTTTCAGCTTGTGGGGAAGACTCAGGTAGCATATTGTCCAGCACTGAAACATGAAGGAAAAATGCTGGGTGACCATGATCTGCATCCATCACGGTCATCCATTTCCAGGACTTTCCAGACTGAACCTGCTCCCACCACACTCCCGTTCCCTGCTCTCCTACTCCTGGCAACTGCCATTCTACTGTCTGTCTCTGTGACTTTGATGTCAGAGTGTCTGGTATAGTCACAGAACGTCTGTCTTACTCCAACAGCTTGTTTCCCTTATTACAATGTCCTTACGGTTCACCATGCTGTGGTGAATGCCAGAATTCCCTTCCTGTTTGAGGCTGAACAACAGGGCATTGCACTTTGGCCTCCTAGACCGCTCTCTGTGGGATGACAGCTGTGATGCTGGGCGTAGAGGCCAGCTGCACCTCCTGGCTGGTGCTTGACCACAAAGGGAAACAGGTGACACTCTCCAGGGGCCTCTTACTAACCCATGACATTCAGTAGGGTAAGTATAGAAAAGACATCTTTCACTTATGATGAGCTTATCTTTGTGGCTCGAAGAACATATGTAGGAATATTTACAGCAACTTTATTGTAGCTAAAAACTGGAAAACTCTGGTGGATTTTATCTTATAAATAAAGGAACATCTGGATGGAATACTACTCAGCAATAAAATCTAACAATTATTGATACATCTGACCATGGGGAAAACTCTTCAGAGAACTGTGCTGTGTGAAAAAAAAAGCCAATCTCAAAAGGTTGCACACTGTACTAACATTTCCAGAACTAGATTATAGAAATGGAGAACAGAGCAGTGGCCCTCAAGCTCACAGGAGAGAGAGGGCAGTGGAAAAAGAAGGGCCAAGAAGGGCATCGCGAGGGATCTTTGTGGAGATGGAGTTAGTCTGTACCTCAGCTGCATCACTGACAGGATGGTGGCTAGAATGCCGTACTTGGAACTGTAAATGTTGTACTGGGGCAGACTGGGTAGAGGCGAATGGTCTTGTGTATTATTTCCATAACTCCAGCTTCGCAAGCCTTACCTCCCCACATTGCTTTTTGGCCAGTTCTTCCAGGTGAGATTTTAATAAATTAACACTTTCATTTGACAGACCTTTAGCATTCTTTAACTCGATTTTGGGAACTCTGAAAAATAAAAATAAATAAAACAAGACAGAAAGGAGTTACTTGTGAAGGAAGTCTGCTAGGTTCCCAGCCCGTCCCAGCACCTGAGGACTCTATATACAGACCTCTTGGCTGAACCTCTCCTTGTGACCCACCATGTATCCCTTTAATCTCGGAAGGCTTCAGCTATATCCCAACAACTCCAGCTGACACAGTGCTCAGCACAGAGGAGCCGCTACTCTATGGAGAAGAGAGCAGGCCCAGCCATACAAAGCCTCACCTCTCCCCGGCTAGGCTCCACTCCTGACTCAGGAATCATTAAAATGCCCCAATATCAATTACTGCCTCTGATGCCCCACATAAAAACCCTTCCTGTGAGCGTATATCCTGAACACCAGTCAAGTGCATCATATAAACCCAGCCTTTTCCAAGGAGGCCTGGTTTGCTCACTGTTTCATCCCTCAGAGCTCATCTAAGAAAATACTTTGAACTCGAGGAAATCACAGCCAGCCTTAGGGTTTCCTTTTACTCCTAAACAAAAACATCCATTAATAGCTCTCTGGGATTAAAGAGAATTTATGTCATTTTCTCAATGAGAAAATGATTCATTGCTTCCTGTTAGGCATTTCTAAGTGCTTCCTGGCATTTTACCTTGGTGAAGCCTTCTTGAGTATTATTTGACTACCTGTGCATTCTCTTAGCACTTCATTCCCACCCTGTGGGACAGGATGCTACAGTCATCATCTGCCCCGACAGATGAAATCTGGGAGATCTAGTTTATCTTTTAAAAAACTTTAGTAATGCCAAACTGTCTTGAGTCCACATAGCCTACCACACCCAGGATTCTCTCTCATGGAGACGTCAAGGACCACTGTGCGTAAACCAAAGTTTTCCTATGTCACATTATTTAAAAAGGGCCAGAGCAGTCCCCAGAATCAGGCCTTACATAATTGTTTTTCTGTGTGTCTTTGAGCAGGTGCACATGTATAGGTAAATGTGCACATGTGTGCCTGTGCATGTATAGGTATTGCCCCTAGGAGTTTTCCACCTTATTTTTTGAAGACAGAATCTATCACTGGGATGTGGGACTCACTAATTAGGCTAGGACAGCTGTATCCCCAAGCCCTAGGGATCACCAGCATTGGGAGTAGCATGCATACCATCATGGTCAGCTTTTCCCATGCCCTTGGGGTTCAGACTCAGGTCCTTGTGTGTACACAGCAAGCATTTGACTGATTTACTGCTGTGGAATGTCTTTTTGTGTGCTGTGAGTGTGTGTGGCTCCCATTGGATAATAAATAAAGCTATTCTGGCCTATAGCAAGAAAGCTTATGGCCAGGTGGGAAATCCAAGCAGAGATACAGAGAGAAGAAGGGCAGAGTCTGGGGAGATGCCAGCCTGACTCCCAAGGAGCAACAAGATGCCAGCAGACTGGTAACACCTCGGCCATGTGACAACATATAGATGAATAGGAATGGGTTAATTTAAGATGAAAGAGCCAGCTAGCAAGAAGCTGAAGCCATAGGCCATATAGTTTGTAATTAATATAAGCCTTTGAGTAATTATTTTATAAGCAGCTGTGGGACTGCAGGTGGTAGAGATTCATTTGGACTGCTGGGCAAGGCAGGACCAGAGAAACATCCAACTACAATTTATCTCCCCAGAACTTACATAATCAAAAAAAAAAAAAAAAAAGATTTACCTATTTTTATTCTCTGTGTATGGATGGTTGTTTTTCTGGCATGGATGTCTGTGCACCACAGTACCCATGAAAGCCAGAAGAGGCTATCAGTTAGGGTTTCTATTGCTGTGATGAAACACCATAACCAAAAAGTAAGTTGGGGAGGAAAGGGGTTTATTTGGCTTACACTTCCACACTGCTATTCATCACTGAAAGAAGTCAGGACAGGAACTCAGACAGGGCAGGATCCTGAAAGCAGGAGCTGATGCAGAGGTTATGGAGGAGTGCTGCTTACTGGCTTGCTTCCCCTAACTTGCTCAGACTGCTTTCTTATAGTACCCAGGACCACCAGCCCAGGGGTGGCACCACCCACCATGGGCTGGGCCCTCCTCCATGGATCACTAATTAAGAAAATGCCTTACAGCTGGATCTCATGGAGGCATTTCTTCAACTGAGGCTCCTTTCTCTCTGATGACCATAGTTTGTGTTAAGTTGACACACAAAACCAGCCAATACAGATCCCTTAGAACTAGAGTTACAGACAGTTGTGAGCCACTATGTTGGTGCTGGGACTTGAACCTGGGTCCTCTAGAAGAGCCGCCAGTGTGCTTAATCACTGAGCCATTTCTCCAACCTCTCCTGCTCTACGTAATTTTTTGGCCAGGTGTGGTGGTGCACACCTTTAGTCCCAGCACTTGGCAGGCAGAGTTGGGTAGAGCTCTGTGAATCTGAGGCCAGTGTGGTCAGTATACCATGTTCTAGGCCAGGCAGGGCTACACAATAAAACCTTGTCTCAAGGAAAGAAAAAAAAAAATCTACACAGCAATATTAACAGAACAAAAGTCATGTACTATACTAATTAAACTTTAATGTTTCATGTCCTTGACATGTTGGTAATAATTTTGTGTGGCTGATATGATTACTTTTTAACTTTCTAAGTTCTAAGCATGTTTTCTATGATGTTTTAAAAAGTCATCCCATGTTGCATCAAGTCAAGATTATGACTCATCTTCCCATCATGCATAGGAAAGCTCAACTAAAAAACATCTTCCTGTTAAACATTATCAGTAGCTCCAAGGCAAGAAACCGTGCTCTAGTGTTCTCTTTTGTGGCCTCGAACTCATGATTTTCCGGACTCAGCCTCTCAAACACTGGGATCAGGCATGAGCCTCCTGCCTGGCTTATTTTCAGAAATTAAGCTATAATTAACATTTTAGCACTCACATATCTGGGTTTTCATGTTGACTTTTCAAGAACAAACATTTGACTGCTTGAGTCTATGCCGCAATAAAGAATATGTTACCAGCGATCTTTGGCCACAGCTTCTGGCTCAGAGGCCCTGTTACCCTTGGAATTCCTGACTGACATAGCTCAAGGGAGCACATACATTCTTAGTCACAAATCCTTTTCAAGCAGACCAGTTTATGAGGCGAGGTTAGCTCTTGCTGGACACGTGCACAGTGTCAGGATGCAGGTGGTCACAGATAGCTCCAGCCTTGACTATGGGATGAGGCATTTCAACCATATGCTAGACCTCTGATGAGGATGTGGTGCTGGAGACAGAGCTCAGCTACCAATGGTCAATAACTTAAGTACTGCTCATCCATGCCTATAGAGCAAAACCTCCCCCACTGCCATGACAGCAGGGTTCAAGGATACAGTGAGCTGCTGAACACAGGGCCGTGCTGAGGATAGCAGCCTGGAGAGAACATTCCGGTTCCTGCCCTTCCCCATGCTCTGTCCTGTGCAGCCTTATTTGGCTGTTTTAGATCAAATCCTTTACAATAAACTGGCAAGTTAGTTTTCCTGAGTTCTGTGAGTCATTCTAGCAAAATATCAACTCTGAGGAGGTTGTGGGAGTCCCCAAATTTACAAACACAATTTATAAGTCCGAAGCATTGGAGGCTTGTACCTGACATTTTTACCGAGAACTGTCTTGAGAAAGTGAGCCCTTGACCTAAGCAGTCTGTACTCATAGTGTCAGTACCTTGTATACCACACCACGGAACACAAACACCCAGAGAGCACTGTCTTAGTTTTATTCATAAACTTAATTACTTTTCTTGTGAATTCAACTCCCACATGCCTACTATGCATGCTCTCTCAACACTGTTGGGAACACAAGTTACTGACTTCAGGAAGCTCAGACTTGACCCGACTCTGACAGAGTCTTCACCATGTCTTAAAATCATAGACTCCACTCACGGTCCACCCACTGTGGAAAGCGACACTACCTTTTAATTGCCACTCTCCTCCAAACCCCTCATGTGTCCCTGCACAGTAAGTGAGAAGTGCTTGACACAATCCCGGCCAATGTGGAGGATCTGAGGAGCATTCACAGAAGAGCCTGCCCAGTCCTGATGGCTCACGATTCTCCTGTTTGAACTTCATATCCAGTGATGAGATCACCTGTGTGGGTGTTTACGGTTTGTGGTTGCCTCTACCACTGGAGAATACTCCCGGCATTAGCGGGGAGGAGCTGGGACAGTCAAGGGCTGTAGTACCAGGGCAGCCCTGGAGACAAGGGACAACCCTGTACCATCTGGTCAGGCTCACTCTGCTCCACTAGAGAGACAGCAGCTCCACCCATTCCTTCCTTTATTCAGGCAGTAAAAGGCCAGGCAGGATGGAAGGCCACATCATTTCCAACAGCTCTGAAGGAGGCTCTTGAAACGCTCACCACACCTTCATCCTAGGCATCTAGATCTTCCTTCTTTCTAGATTACAGAGAATTAAGTAAGTATTAAAATGGCAAGAGCAAAAAAGGTAGCCAGTGAGTAAATAATAGCATGTGGATGAGCAGACTTAAGACAGCGTTTGTGAGACTATCTAGGCTGATGAGACAGAAGGAAAGAGAAAATACTCCTTAACTGTAAGGTTTCTATGTTGTCAAAACAGAAAACGGAAATTACATCAATGCTACTTATAAAGGTACTCACACATCTGGGTATGCTGGGGGACATTTAACCCTCAAGTCCACCTTCACGTACACTTCTTCACCAGTGAGGCCCTGAGGGTACAGAACTAAATTGATTTCAGGAGGCTCTTTTACCTAAAAGAGATTAAAAAAAAAAAAAAGCCACATCTGTGTTTTGTTTTGTTTTCCTGCAGAGCCAATATTTTTAAATTTTATTATTTTATGTGTGTGAGTGTTTTGCCTGCACATATGTCTGTGCCTGGCACCTGTGGAGCCTGGAAGAGGACATCAGGTCCCCTGGAACTGGAGTTACAGATGGTTGTGAGCTGCCATGTGGGTGCTGGGAATCGAACTCAGGACCTCTGGAAGATGCTCTAAAGCACTGGACCAGACAAGCTGCTGCTGCTTCTTCTTCTTCTTCTTCTTCTTCTTCTTCTTCTTCTTCTTCTTTTTTTTTTTTTTTTGGTGTGTTTTCTGAGACAGAATTTCTCTGTGTAACTGCCCTGGCTGTCCTGGAACTCACTCTGTAGACCAGGCTGGCCTCTAACTCACAGAGATCTGCTTGTCTCTGCCTCCCAAGTGCTAAGATTAAAGGTGTGCATCACCCCTGCCAGGCTTGAAAAAAACAATCTTAATGAGGAAGATAATAACCACCTTAGTTGAAAAGTTCTACTCCAAAATTTTATAAGTAATTATAGTTTACACAGGTGTTGGGTCATATTTCCAAAAGCACGGCTTAAAAACAAACTCAGGGAGTTGGGGATTTAGCTCAGTGGTAGAGTGCTTGCCTAGCAAGCGCAAGGCCCCTCAGTTCCATACACACACACACACACACACACACACACACACACACACACACACAAAACCCACTCAGGCCAGAAGAAATACATTTTCAAAGGTATCAAAGGATTGAAGAAAAACCCCGAGTGGTTTCCACTGTTGGTTTGGACGTCACTGGGTGTTAACCACTCCTCAGCCCTGGCCTGCAGGCCGCAGGTGAATGTGTACAGCCCTGACCCCAACTGGCAGACACACACTAGGAGGTAGATGAGCAGTGTCAGAGGATGGGGGAGCTGTAAAGAAAGGAGGGCTGAGTGATGGGACAGGGTGCAGAGGGAGAAGCTACCTCAACAGACAGGGGAGGGCAGGCCTCTGAGCAGCGGATACAGGCAGAGCACCCCCTGCCTGAAATGCCTGGGCTGGCTTTCAGATTGTAGAGGTTTTGGATTTTGAAATGTTTCCAGATTTTTAAAACTTTCTTTGGGGAGTATTTTAGAATTCAGGTTTCAGATTATGGATGCTCACTCTGTATCTGAAATTTGAACACTGAGACGTTCACAGGGGGAACCCTTGGTTGGCACGGGGGAATCCCAGAGTGTTCCTGAAGCCATGGGTACTTTTTCAGTCAGCAGCTGTTTACAAAATCACCAGATACTGTGCTGTCCGGCCGTTCCAAACTCCTCCCCCATCCCAGCCGCCAAGACGCCCCGTGTCTTTCTTGGTCACCTCCTTTTTAGCTTGTAGACGGGGTGGTCTGTAGAAGTTTCGTTGGTGGCCGTTCTTACAATCAAATCTATTACAACTAAGTGCATTGGAAGTAAGGCTGTATGAAAGGACACTAGTGGCCTGCATGTACTCCTCAAGGGTATCTATCGAAGGCACCAGCTGGCCTGCCATCACTGGTCCAGAGCCCTGCTCTTGCTGCTGTCTAGTTTGGACATCTCACACCCAGCTACAAGCCCTCCCAGTCATCTCCCTCAGTGCCATCTTTACCCGTAATCTTCCTTTTAACCCCAGCCTGACCTCACCAAAGCAGACACAGCAGCTTGCCCTTGTCACGCTGGGCAATTCTTTGTTATTCTGTGTAAAAAGCTAGCTCCTGCTGCAACAGGTCTCTTACATGAGTACTCTGATCACTTAATGCGCAGTGTCTGAGGTGTAAGGGAGCACACTCAGGTGTGGTCACTGGGGAACGCTTAGGTAAGTAAGCTGAGGCTGGCAGAGATGGGTGCCCCCAAAGGCCAAAAGGACGCCAGTGTGCCTGGGGCATCTGTGAGAAAGGAGACAGACCAAAGAAATCAGGTGTGATGGGAAACGGATGGGCCATGTAGGGCTTTGTCAGCCAGATTTAAAGATGGCAATGACAAGATAAAATATGTACCTTATAGGACCACTTTGGTAGCTGAGTAAGGGATGAATGGGAAGACTGAAAGCAGGAATAAAAACAAACTAATACGGCTGGCGTGTAGCTCAGTGGGAGTGTTTGCCTAGCATGTATAAGGGTCTGGGTTATCTCCCCAGTACTGGGAGTTTCAAACAAACAAAATGATTACAACAATCTAGCCAGGGTGGGATGCCCAGAGGAAAGGATGTGGGGAGGGCAGAGAGAATGGATTTGAGATCAAGCTAAGAGAGCCCTGGCTATGGAGGAGACAAAGGAAAAACCCAGTGGTTCCCTGAGGTGGTGGAGGGTGAGAGCAGAATTGATGGCTGGGGCCCCTGAGGATCCAACAGGTTGTGACCTTGCCAAGATCAGTGTTATGGGCACCTTACACAGAGTGACAGCTAGGGAGCAAGTCCAGACAGCTCCTTCAAGGTCTGAGTTAACGGGGACAGGGAACAGGGCCAGAGGCGGGTGGGCTGGGTGTGGTCAGGAGAGATGGAGATGATGTGAAACCAAGGAGGGATTTTTGTTCTGATTTTTTTTTTTTTTTTTTTTTTTTTTTTTTTGGTTTTTCGAGACAGGGTCTCTCTGTGTAGCTTTGCGCCTTTCCTGGATCTCACTCTGTAGACCAGGCTGGCCTCGAACTCATAGAGATCCATCTGCCTCTGCCTCTCAAGTGCTGGGATTAAAGGCGTGCGCCACCACTGCCCGGCTTTTTGTCCTGATTTTAAAGATAGCAAAGAAATGCTAAAGCATGTGAGGATGTTGATGGGCAGTTTAGAAGAGCAGGCTGGCACAGTGAGGGTCCTAGACACAGCAACACAGCCAGGATGATCAGCATTCAGGGTACAAAAAGGGGGAGGGGGGCCTGGAGGAGGCTGGGGTTTCTTTAGAGGAGCCCAGAGGGGTGGGGTGGAGTCACTGCATGCAGGGCCTCTGTTCCCTCTTCAACCACAGCAGGCCAAAAGTGTGGCTTTACTTGCCAAGAGAATCCGCATAGGAGTTATTCTGTTGTTAGAAAGGACATGAAAATCTGATACCTTAACCATTCTCCTTAAATAGCCCATTTCAAAGTTAACATTACTTTTATATTAGTGTGTGCTATGTGTTGTTTATGTGAATGGATGCCACCTGTGGACAGGTACCCAAAGAAGCCAAAGGGGCTGGATCCCCTTGGAGCTGGAGCTGCAAGCGGTCACAAGCTGGGAAACTCTTAACTGCTGAGCCCTAAATAGCCTCATTTTTTTTTTTTAAGTTTTTAATTAGGGAAATTTCAAATGAAGGAAGAGATAATAATGATATAATAGGACCTTATACTCACCATGAAGTTTCTACAGTTATCAATTTACAGTCCAGTTTTAGCTGAGGCCACACTCCTCCTACAACCACCGGCCATGGCTTATTCTAAGTCCTACCTACCAGACGTTGCCCATATTATTGTCATTTATTCTCCAGCAGTCGTCGGCAGAGTTAGGTGATTTAGCTCCATTTTAGAGATATAGAGAGGGAAAGCTAGTCAAAATTTTATCTGTGCTTTCTACACCAAGCCACATCTTTATAGACTATTGTCTCACTGGACATAAATGTTGAAAAGACATTACAATCACCTATTAACATTCTGTTAAGAAATGATTTTCCCCAATATGTTACTTTAGAACAATACAGATTTTTTTGGCATGTGTGTGGGGTGTGGGGGTGCATGTGTATCCTTGATCACTCCCACTTTATTTACCGAGGCAGGGTCTTTTGAGCCCAGAGATTGCCAATTCCAGCTAGACTAGCTAGCCAGCTTTCCCCAGGGATGCTATCTCAGTCTCTCAAGTATTGGGATTATGGGCAACCACCATGCCTGTGGATTCCAAGTTTTGGTTCTCAAGCTTGAGGCCCAATGTTTTATCCACTGAGCTGTCTTTCCATCCCAGAATATAGTGTTTTAATACCCAAAGGACAGCTAAGAAACGTGGCTCGAACCTTTGTCCCAGGAAAACTGCACACAAGATGAGTTATTTCTGAAAATGGTTTAACCTTCTCGTCAGCTTTCTCCCTAAGCGTTGAATGAATATTTGCTCACAGAAAACATTCCCATGGCCATCTTACTGAGTAGGAAAGGGATGCTTATGACATCCATGTTCTGGATTATCTATGAAAATTAACATTGTAGAACCTGCATTATGAATAATTCTAAGAACACACTCTTCTGCATCTTAGAAAATGACCTTTCCAGGTGTAACAACATCTCCAAAGAGTTTTCACTTGACTTTGTCTAGGTTTCTGGGCCTGGGCAGAGCTGAAGGTGCACGTGCCTACATGGACAGAGCACCCCAACCAGGGTACTCTGGTTTGTGAACGCAAGCCAAGGATTGACTTGTGAAAACTCACACAGAACTAGGTCTTTTCAGGGTTCCTTGGACTACTACCCCGGGAGCAGGCCAGGGGTGAGGGCAAAGCCAGATGTTGAAGCACACTGAACATTCAGAACTTTACCAAACACTGGGGCCATCATGGTCTTCTGTACTGATCCTGGCTCTAGGTGCCCAGCGGCCTCTCTATTACATAGAAAATGAGTCCATCTGGACGCAGCTAACCTCCTTGGGAAACGGTCTTGGGAGGTCAAGGCTAAATGCTCTGACTCACTGAAGCAGAAGCAAGCTTCAGGAGACAGCAGCTCCCTGGAGAATCGCACAGCACTAAGACATTCTTCTGCAAACATGTAAGGATTGCCAGCAAACTACAGCAAAAGAGGCCTCTGATAGCCAGCTCCTGGGACCACTGGGGATCATGGAAGGGGAATGGTATGCAGAACTCTGGGCTGAATAAAACACATCCAGCAAATATTCCCTGGCTGGAGTAGCCGTGACCCCCAGGCAGGTTTTACAGTCTATATACTTCCACAGCGTGGCAACATTAAAGAATTGGTGGGGATGAAATGGCTAGGCCAGCTAATACCAAAATGAACGTTTAAGAACGAGAATAGAACATGATTTGAAGTGAGGAGACACCCGAGGCATAAAGGTTTCTACTTCACAAGGCTCAGGAGCCCAGTGATGGTGGCTTACAAGTAAGAACAGACCAGCCACTCAGGAATGACACAGGATGAATTTAAGCCTAATAACTTGTCAGGCAGGGTGTGAGTTCCAAGTGAGGGCCACCCAAAGAACAAAGAACAGGCCACTGAAGAACAGGCTGACTGGCTACGTTTAAGGCCCTTATTTTGGTGGACAGAGTTGCACGGTCACTGCAGTATTTCTCCCACAGATTACAGACTTTGGGGTATTTCTCAAAAAAAAGACTACTAGTTATCCTCAGCACCCAGTCAACCCTTTAGAACCCCTGGCAGTTTAGCTGGATACGTTTCCCAGGCTGCTTTGCAGCTAGTTTAGCCACTGAATTTCTGGAAAATGAAGGGAGTCAAGACCTACTGTGTGCAGAGCTAGGGATGGAGCTGTTGCTTGGTTCAGGTCCATGAGACCCTGGGTTCAGTGCCCCAAACCACAAGGGAGAAAAGAGAATGACCACGTGCAATAAAAGGATACAACAACTTCTGGGGTTTTGCTATTTAACCCAGGCTGGCCCTGAACTCATAATCCTTCTGTCTCAGCCTTCTAAGGGCTGGGGTTACAAGTCTATGCCACTGTGCCCAACTTCATATGCAGTTTCTTCACCTATTTCTTCTTCAAACAGGTTGGAATAAAGCTCTGAAAGCTGGAGTTTTGTCTACCTATGTTAGACCACAAGGGCACATTAAGGGCAGACCATCTTTAGCAAAACAGAAGAGCTCCTGGACTCTAGGCTTTATGTGTAAAAACTTTGTTGTTAGGTTCTCTGGCATATGTAGCTAAACTTAATACTAATCATCACAAGCTTACTGAAAGAAAAATATCAAAAGCAAAAAATCTACTCAAGAAAAGAGTTCTTTCAGAGATAAGACCAGAATATTTGCTACGTTTTGCTCGAGCAGTCAGAAAAAAGTTTTTTGTTTGTTTGTTTGTTTTGCAATATAGGCTCAGAACATGAAGAATCAGCTCATATTGGGGCATTCAAGGACTCCTGGACCTGGACAGGATTTGGTTAAAAGTATTTAACCATCTCTTGTAACCAGGCAAGACTTCCAGTGGAGGGATTGGGACACCAACCCAGCCACATAACCTTCAACTTACAATTCGTCCTGCTTATAAGATGTGCTGGGGTACAGTTGGCACAGAACTTGTGGGAGTGGCCAACCAATGACTGGTCCAGCTGAGACCCACACTATGTATGAGAAGGAGCCCACCCTGACACTGCCTGCAGCGCCAGGACCCAGAGGATGGACAGCCCCGAGACCTAGGATAGAACCAAACATGACTGGCAAAACCCAAAAAAACAAACAACAAAACAATGAAATGATTCCTAATGATAGTCTGCTCCACTCATAGACTGGTGCCTGGCCCAGTTGTCATCAGAGACGCACAGCCACAGCCAAACATTAGGCAGAGCTTGGGGAATCCTGCCAATGACGGGGAGAAGGACTGTAGGAGCCAGGGGGGTCAAGGACACCACAAGAAAACCCACAGAATCCACTAACCTGGGCTCATAGGAGCTCACAGAGACTGAACTGACAACCAGGGAGCCTGCATGGGACTGATCTAGGCATTCTACACATATGTGACAGTTGTGTAGCTTGGTCTTCTTGTGGGACTCCTAATGGAGGGAGCAGGATTTTAGGACATTTTCCCTCTACTGGGTTGCCTCGTCCAGCCTTCAACTTGATATGCCATGTTTTATTACTATCCATGGGAGGGCCCTCCTCTGAATAGAAACGGAGGGGGAGTAGATGTGGGTGGTGCAGAGGGGAGGTGGTGGGGGGGGAATGGAAGGAGAGGGAGGAGGGGAAACAGCAGTCAGGTTGTAAAATAAATTTTTAAAAAAGGATTTAAAAACTATATGCACTGGGTGTGTGCTGGTAAAGTCTCCATCCTTACAGAAGCATCAGTGATCACAAACATTTGATGTAACCAATCCAGAGGAAGACTGCATTTATAAATATGTGCATATAAACACAAAGTAATGAGCACTGAGTGAGAAGAAAACTACAAGGGTCTATCATTTACAAAACCACAAAGTGTGGGGCTGGAGGGAAGCTCAGCAGTTAAAAGTACTTGTTATGTGTGCAGAGGACCTGGGTTAGATTCCCAGGACCCACGCAGCACTAACAATGGTCTGTAACTCAAGTCTGATGGGATCTGACACCCTTCTGACCTTCTTGGGTATTAGGTACACGGGTGGTACCCAGACATAGATGTAGGGAAAACACTCATACAAATACAATAATAAAATAAGTGAATTTTAAAAATGGACAAAGGTCTATATGAGGAAAAATATTTTGAAGACTGAAAAATATTAGTGATATAAAGTGGTACAACAGGACCACCTGAGATCAGGTGGGGTGGTGCACACCTGTAATCCCAGCACTCAGGAGACAGGAGCAGGAGGAGCTCCACAAGTCTGAGACCATCCTGCTCTACAGAACTGAAGAGAGGATAGTTGAGAGAGGCCATGTGTCACTGTAATAGAATATGAAATAGACGTGTTTCTTAATGTGACCATATAGTTGGATACTCTTCCTTTAGCAAAACATCTAAACAGACTCAAGCCTTCTCTCAGGAGAGGCCATGGTTATATGGAACTCACAGAAAAACAACCAACCTCCTAGCTCTTCAAACAACAAAGTAGCCAAGATCTTAAACCTTAGGAACACAGAACACTACAGGGACCTCCAGTCAACCCCATGTACATCTCCCAGAGAGCTCCCAGGCCAGAGCCTGGGAAATTCCTCCTGTTTAGTTCAAACCATTTTGCCACAGTCTGCATCCTCAATGCACCTTAAGGGCTCACAGCCAGTCTCCACTCCCAGTTCAGTAATACGGGAGATTGACTTGTTATTGTTCGTTTGTTTTTTGAGACAGGGTTTCTCTGTGTAGCCCTAGCTGTCTGGGAACTTGCTTTGTAGACCAGGCTGGCCTTGAACTCACAGAGATCTACCTGCCTCTGCCTCCAGAGTGCTGGGACTGAAGGCATGTGCCACCACTGCCCGGCTGGAAATGAACTTTTAAGAGATAGGGCCTAGTGGGAAGTCTCAGGTCTTTTGGGATGTGCCCCTGAAGTGAATGGGCTACCTCTGCTACATTCTCACAGTTGTGCACTTGCCTTGACAAAGGCCCTGGGATGCCAATCTTGGTTGTCAATTTGACTACATCTGGGGTTAACTAAAACCCAAATGACTGGATACAGCTGTGAGGAATTTTTTCTTAATTAAATCATTTGAAGAAGGAAGACCCACTTCAATCCAGATCTTTGAGGTGGGAAGACCCACCTCTAAGTGGACGACACCTTCAGCAGCCTATATAAAGAAAGGACACGGAAGATGGAAGCTTGCTCTCTTTGCCTGCTTGCTCTGGCAAGTTCGTTCCCTTCACTAGCATCAGTGCCTACTTCTTCGGGATTCTGGCATGTTCAGATTGCCAGCTGAGACATCCAGCCTTGTGCACTGAACAAGTACTGGATTCTTGGACCTTCTGTTCACAGGCAGCTATTGCTGGATTAGCTGGACCAGGGCCTGTCGTTCTAATAAATCCCCTTTTTCTATAGAGGGAAAATACTATAGAGAACCCTGACTAATACAGGACCTAAAGCAAAAGCCAACTGACCATGAAACTTTTACAACTGTGCCAAGATAAATCTTTCTTCCCCCCCCCCCCCCCAAGACAGGGCTTCTCTGTGTAGCTTTGTGCCTTTTTCCTGGAATTCACTTGGTAGCCCAGGCTGGCCTGGAACTCACAGAGATCCTCCTGCCTCTGCCTCCCCAGTGCTGGGATTACAGGCCTGCGCCACCACCGCCCGCCCGGCAAATCTTTCTTCTTTTAAATTGATTGTCTGAGGTATTTTGCGATAGTGACAGAAAGCTGCTTAACAGGGCTTCTCTCAGGCCTCTACCTCCTAACTGCTCAGGCCCAGTGAAACGAACTGGTTTAGTGCATGTCTATGCTTGTTAAGAGTACTGCAGGGAAGGAAGGGTTAAAGAGCCTTAAAACCTGAGGGTTTTACTTCATGAAGCTGAAAATCTTCAGGTTCCAGGACTCAAAGGCTAAAGTATGAGGGTGACAGTCCCATTATTAAACTTCACTGGCTTTGGAAAACAGGCACCAAAATGAGGATGAGGTTTGAGGAATTAATTTGTTATACAAATGTCCATCAAACATAGTGTGAATAACTACTAAGCACACCTACAAGTCCACAGTAACTGTGCATGTATATGTAGCTATCATAATCTTTAAAGAAAAAAAGCACATAACTAATCAGTTTGAGCATCTGGTCTACAAGTGTTACCCGGGTTCCTGCTATACACCCTCCTTGCATCTGATGGTCAAACTTCGCTCACATACTTTCTTGTTCTTCTCTCTGATTATAACACTCAGATGGAAGTAATTTATATGAAAACAGAATAAAGCCACAGGGGAGAGATGATCTGGGCAGTCTGCTTGTAAGTCTGTGCAGAACCAAAAATGGAGACAGCAGACTGGAAGGATGGCTCGGTGGGTTAAAACGCTTTCTGTATCAGCAAGAGGACCTGAGTTTAAATTCCCAGGACCCAATAAAACCCATACATAACCACATGTCTGTATGTGCCTATTGGAGGGCAGAGGTAGGTGGATCCTAGGAGCCAGCCTAGCCAAAATGGTGAGCTTAAGGTACATTGAGAGATCCTATCCCAATTAAAAAACAAAACAAAACAAAATACAAGTGGAAAGCAATAAAGGAAGATGTCTGATGTCCTCCTCTGGCCCCACACATACTGGGGTATAGTACACACAAACACACACACACACACACACACACACACACACACCACATCAGGAAAAAATGAAGACAGTAATAGCCAGAAAGATACTAATTGTAAGTGCTCAGAAAATGGAATTAGATAACAATCCTCTACATTTATATGAAATGCTTTAAATATCTATTTCCCTCATTCCTCCATCTCTAACAATGAATACTTTCTGCATAGTCACAAAATTCATCTTCTTTTCTCAAATGTTTGCCTGTTGTCAAGCTCGTGAAAATTACAAATACAAACATTAGATTCTTTAAAACTTAATATGATCTTCAGCTCTATTTTTGAATAAACATTACAACATTCAGAATCTGAACTCTCCTTGAACATAGGTACTTGTTCTAACAAATTAGAACAGGATTGGACACGGTGCTATGGCTTCATGTGCCCTTCAAAAGTTCATGTATGGAAAACTAACCTGTTCTAATACATTCTGATGATGTTTAAAGCTGGCACCCCATGATGAGATCAGTGGCTTTAAAAGATGACAAAGAGACATAAGCACACATGTCTGTCCTCCTCTGCCATTTATGATGCAGCAAGGCCCTTACAAGGTATAGTCCCCTGATTTTAGACTTCCCAGGCCCCAGGACTATTTTGTTTTTTAAATAAAGTTTCCAATTTGTAGTAGTATGTTATAGCAGCAGAAAGTGAAGGCAAGGGTATCTGAACATTTACATTGAAAAACTAGTCAGGAAAATTCTGTACAGTGAATAGCAACAACATTAAACACCAAATCTACAATAGTGTAAAGTAATGTTAAAGAGACAATGGCAAGGAACAGATGCAAATACATCTGGGAACTGCTTCTGGCAAGTCTGGAAGGCTTTAGGTCAAGCTCTGGACTGGAAGGCTTAGCCACCCGTCAGCAGGCCTGAGTTTGCTGTCCAGTAGTCTGGTGCTGGGAAAGGTAGCACTTCAAATTGGCAGTAGAAATCTCTGGAAACTTCAACCATTTCTCAGACTGTGAGATTGGATAGCACATGAAGAATGTGATCTAGACCCTCATGAAGATAGAGCCTTTTTAAAAAAGCTGTTTCTATATTTACCTGATGGAAGTTTTTTGGTTTTTTACATGAAGTCATGAAATAATCAAAAACATTGGATGATTCATCTAACGCTGGGGCAGGGGAATGCCTTCCTTCTCTTTTTCCCTCTCTGTTTCTTGGTACTGAGGAACAAACCTAGGACATGGTGGGCAAGCACTCTACCTCAGACTGGGAAGCACTTTCTAGAGGAAAAAAAAAAAAAAGATAAAATATCCAGGTGGCTCATAAAATAAGCAGTTCATTTTAATTCTGTTAAAATTTTAATCACATAAATTACATAAACATGTCTATGCTTAATTAGGAGTAAATATCTGTAGCATGTTACCACAAACATTAATTTCCCTAACATAATTCTACCCTTTTACCATTAAGAAAATAGACCTTAGGGAGAAAAATAAACCACTGAATATGAACAGTTCAGAGAACAAGAAAAAAGTCACTTTCAAACAAAGGTAGTTGACATGACTTCTAACCAAAGAAATGGAAATTACAACAGGATAGACTTCATTCATTTACTGGCAAGTTGAAAAGTGTGACACTGTCCATGTTGATGAAGGATAAAGAGACTAGGACTTGTATACACAGCCAGTGGGGCCCAGGACTCACATACACAGCCAGTGGGGCCCAGGACACACATACACAGCCAGTGGGGCCCAGGACACACATACACAGCCAGTGGGGCCCAGGACACACATACACAGCCAGTGGAGCCCAGGACTCACATACACAGCCAGTGGGGCCCAGGACACGCATACACAGCCAGTGGGGCCCAGGACTCACATACACAGCCAGTGGGGCCCAGGACACACATACACAGCCAGTGGGGCCCAGGACACACATACATAGCCAGTGGACCTAGAGGCACCAAGCCACATGATAAGTGAGCAGATCCTTTGCTATTATAGAAAGCTAAACAAGATAAGCAAGTAATGCTTTTTAAAATATCCTTGATTATAAAATATATCTTAAATGATTGGCGTCCAAACTTTTTAACATATAAATTAATTTTTGGCCTGGTGTTGGTGGCGGTGACACATGCCTGTAATCCCTGCACTCAGGAGACAGAGGCAGGTGGATCTCTGTGAGTTTGAGGCCAGCCTGGTCTACAAAATGAGTTCCAGGACAGCCTCCAAAGCTACAGAGAAACCCTGTCACAGAAAAAAAAAAAAAAAAAAAAAATTTTTTTTGATATGCACTCTAGAATATTTGGCTATCTATGAACGATAAGCTCCAAACCTGAAATTTAATTAATGAACTATTCCCCAAAAGTTAATAAACAAACAAAAACATGATCTGAATTTATTGGCAGTAAATTTGGCCTGAAATGAGAAGAGGCAATTTATTGCCTTTATTCTGTAAGGCTGAAATTTGCATACTCATACATTTCATTGTGTTTCCATTTTGGACACACACACCCCAGGCATGGAGGCAGGCGGAACAGGTAGGTACCCATAACTTTGACTAAGAACACTTCTCAATTCAGAAAACCACTAGGCATCAAGGGTTCTGGATTCAGGGTAATGAACCCGGAGACCAGCAAGTAGCAGGTGCTAATGAGGGCTTGTTTGTCGAGTGGCCTCTGATTCATCGGACTGAGCATCAATTATTTGCCTGAGAGGCCTATGAAAGAAAGTGTTGGCTGTATTCCTTATGATCCAGGGCCAGAGAGCACTACTGAATACCTCCACCTGCCCTTACCAGTTCTGTGTGCAGTCTTCTTGGTTACAAAGGCCACCAGCTGTAAATTCTTGGGCTTACTGGGATCAGCTGTAAATTTTTAGGATTATCAGTAGCATTACCTAAATGCAACTACTGGTTTGCATCCCATTTTCCTGCATCTTGGGAGCAGAAAACTAAAGCACAATCAGCCGGCTCTGAGTTCCTGCACATTCTCTAACACTATTCTGGCTGCTTAGGTCCTACTTCCTGGTTCCCTGGAAACAGAAAAGTTGCCAGATGACCCATAGGTTATCTATTCTGTTTAACAGGGTTGTGTATAAACTGTATGTAAAGTAACAAATAACTCTTAAAAGACCTAGAAAAGTAAGCTCCCTGCGGGTAGCAAGGTTTTTGTGTCTATTTTGTTCCCAGCATCTACATTGTTAGCTATTTAATGAAAAAGCAGATAGATTAGAGGAAGAATCTTGACCATGACAGCTCCAGGAGAGCCTAGTTCATAAAGAAACGCTAGACAGAGAGTTAAGGAAGATAATACTGTGAGTTACAGAATTAAGGCAGATGGAGGGTAATTCCAAAATGGCAATATTCAGGAACATTTTAGTTCAGCAGTTAAACTATTCAAAGATAGGGAGGAACTGTCACTGTCCCCAGCTTAACTTGACACAAAAAGAAAAGTAACATTTTAAATAAAACGGACTCGGTAAACACTGCATTACAGGGACAACACATGCGTTCTATACCTATTCTTCCTCAAATGCTTCAGAGGAAGGTACAGAAAGTTCCTCCACACCGGAAACAGGATTTCCATAGTGTGACCTGGCAGTCTGTTTGCACAAGGCCTGGACCCACGCCCCCTAAGCATCCCCAATAGCAATGAGTGACTCGGAAGGGACGGTTGTAACCCACCTCTAGGACCTGGGGGGCAAGTTGGGGGTGGGGAAGAAAGGTTGGAAGTAAGCAGGGTTGTTAGGGGATGTCAGTGGGAATAAGCAACAGGGCTGAGAGAGAGGCCGACTTAGGGGTATGAGAATTCAGCCCAGGTGCTGCCTCTGGAGACCAGCGGCGGTGCAGAGGCAGAAACTGAGGGTGGTGGAACTGGAGAGATGAAAAGCCTGCAGGATCTACGAGGTCGCCCCAATCTGGAAGGGGGTCTGGCAAGCCAGGAGCAGGCCAGACCAGCCACGTTCCTACCCGTCCGCGCGCATCGGGCCGCAGATCCTGGAAGTCCGGGCCGTAAATGGCCTCCAGGGCCTGCAGCTCGTGGTCCTGTCGCTGCGAATAGCTCTCCTGCGGCTCAGCCCGGCCGCGTCCAGAGGCCCCGCGGCCCCCAGCCATGGCGGCCGGGGCGGGCGCAGCGGCCTAGCCGAGGTAGCGGTGGTGCTCGGGCGGGCTGTGGAGCTCAGCCGGCGTGGTGACCGAGCTGGGGGCGAGGCTCTACGCTGGGGCGGCGCTTAGAAGACAGGACCTCCATTCGGAGACCAGCCTGGGGGCGGAGCCTCGAGCCGAAGACCGGCCCAGGGGCGTGGCTCTGCGCGGGTGAAGGCGGCTGGGGCGGAGCCTAGGCAGGGGCGGAGCCTAGAGCAGGAGGCGGGTCTGGGAGCCCGAGATTCCCCGGCTGACCGGTTTGGCTTACTCCGGAGAAGGCCAATGGGCGGGGCTTCGCCCCAACTTCCCAAGGCCAGAAGACTTCTAGTAGAGCCTGGTTGGGGAAAGTACCCAAATCCCGAGGGATGAAATTGAATCAGAATTACAGGAACATGTGGGAGAGCCAATCACTCAGGCTGGAGTGACGAAGACATACTAGTTTTCACAAAACAAGCCTGTAGCAGAAATAGGCGCTAGAACTCCACCCTGCCTGGCTAGTGAGAAGTATTTAAAGGCTGACCGATGAGGTCTTAAATCACTTATCTTACCCAACCTGAGAGTAAAAACCATAAACCCCCCCCCCCCCAAACACACACACATTATTCCCCTTCAATATCCCTTGAACCATTAATTTAATATCTCATGCATGCTCTCTGGCCTCTCTGAAATTCTCTCTTTGCATTTTCCACTGAAAATTTGTGCATTCTAATGAGCTTCACTCCCACGAAGAGAATTATCCGACCAGTTCGTTTAGTGTAAATTTCATGTAACCCGGACAGTTCATTTGGTGTAAATTTAAGCGTCCTTTCCGTTGCATCCTACCTTACGTGTACCGGTGTGTGTATGTGTCCTTATGTCTATATGTATATTTTGAGTCAGGGAACTACTCAGTCTTCCTGCTTCAGCCTCCCCAGTGCTAGGATCGTGAGACTGTACCACCATTACTATCTGCCATATTTTTTTCAAACATGTAGGTAACCTATCCATTCAGACATCGATATTGCTTTGCTGTCTACATGCTTGCAGCTCAGTTCAGAAAAACCGCATCGTAGCATCTCAAGCTAGGTTTAGTGACATGTCTCTCTGTCCATCTTGTTTGCGACTATGTTGTTCACTTAGTGAGGATTACTTAGGCATCTCACAGTTATTTTCCCACACTGTTCAGACCGGATAACACAGAGGCCTCTTAAATACCATCTCCCTCCCTCCACTGGAGACCTGTTTCATTCCCAGTGACCCCTGGCTGGGTACATGGCAGCACTCAACAAACAGTGAAGATCTGGATTCCCCTTTTTTCGGCTTTCACATTCAAATTGTCATCATTTCCTCAGTTTCTCCCTCAGCTGCATCCCATTTCTACCACCTCCCACTGGCTCTCCACTCAGCCTGTCTTCGTCCTGTCGTCCCCCCCCCCCATTAAGCAGCTCTTCCTACTGCATGCAAAGTAAAGTTCCTATATCCTAAGGATGGTCACATCACACCAGTCTCTAAAATTCTTCCATTTTCCATTAAAAAAGACAAACTCTTTATGAAGATTCTCCAACACAAAAGCAGGGGATATGTTATGAAAACCCTGTGTATCTGTCCTCCAAGCCCAACAGCTTCAAATGACTCACCAACATTGTTTCATTTTTGCCTCCCCTAGAAATGTTTTAAATATCAAAACAAAATATCGTGGTTTTTCTATAAATACACACATATGTGCAACAGAAAAGGACCTCTGAAGCCAATATAAAGTACTCCTTACACCTTAAAATGTGACACTTTCTAGTTGGCAAGATGGCTTAATAGGGGAAGACACCTGCTGCCAAGCTTGAAGTTCCAACTCCAGGACCCACGTGCTGGAAGGAGAGAATTGAGTCTCACATGTGCCCCATCCCAACAAACAAACAAACAAATAAATAAATGTAACTTTAATTTTTTCCTTAGAGTTTATTTTTATTTTATGAGCATTGGTGTTTTGCCTGCACATCTGTGTGAGGATGCCTGATGCCCTGAAAATGGAGTTACAGACAGTTGTGAGCTGCCTTGTGGGTACTGGGAATTGAACTCATGCCTGATGCCCTGGAAGTGGAGTTACAGACAGTTGTGAGCTGCCTTGTGGGTACTGGGAATTGAACTCCACTGCAAGAACAGCCAATGCGCTCACTGCTGAATCATCTCTCCAGCCCCCAACTTTAAAATTAAAAAAAAAAAAAATTCTAAAAATGTAACAATTTCTTTTGTGTTGAAGGAAGCAGCTAGGAAATGAACCCAGGCCCCTAGGGATGCTAAGCGACTACTACTGAGCGACAGGCTTAGAATGACATAATATTTTTTCAAAGATTTAATTTTTTTTTGTTGTTGTTGTTTTTGGTTTTTGGTTTTTGGTTTTTGGAGACAGGGTTTCTCTGTGTAGCTTTGCACCTTTCCTGGAACTCACTTGGTAGACCAGGCTGGCCTCGAACTCACAGAGATCCGCCTGCCTCTGCCTCCCGAGTGCTGGGATTACAGGTGTGTGCCACCACTGCCCAGCTTTAAATTTTTTTCAAGTTTTTGACTTGTGAATGCCCTGTGCTCTTAAGGGTCAGAAGAGGCATCAGATCCTCTGGGATTGGCATTATAGAAGGAGCTGAACCCGGGTCCTCTGAATAAGCAGCAAGTGCTTTGAACTGCTGAGCTGTCTCTTCAGATCCATACAACAATTTAAAAAAAAATAACACCCAGTCTATGTTCAAAACTTGCCATTTGTCTAAAATTAGAATCTATATTGGATGACAGACCTGTAAAGGACATAACCAAAACAGTCAACAAAAATTATAAGGGTGTGGATGAGATGAAAGTATTGCATCAGTGTTAATTTCTTAACTTTAATAATTGTACTTTGGTGTTGTGTGACAGTCTTTTCCTTCCTGGGGTGATACACACACACACACACACACACACACACACACACACACACACACATTTAATTCACCCCAAAGTAATGAATGCACTAATGTCTAACTTGGTGAACCAAATTAGTGCTACTAATAGGAGTATGTGTGAGGGATTATTAACAAGGAACAGGGATGACTCAAAAGCAGCTGCATCACCCAAAAGCTCACCCCAGCAAGAGTGAAGACTCATGGAAGCTACTACAGGAGCTACGAACACCTCACAGTCAGCTCCACACTCCACACTCCATAGTCCTAGAATCCCTCTCTCTGCAGTTCCACAGGTCTGTCTCCTCCCCAGAGGTTGTTTACTACTCTTTTCTACTACTGAGAAAGGGCATGAGAAAGAATCAGTGACTTGGGGCTCCTGAGCCTGGGGGTGATGTTTCAATTCAGAGGGGACTCATAGAACAAGTGACCATGTAGACATGTAGATATGTCCTGCTTATTAAGAAATGTTCACTGTAACGTTAATGGACAATAGAATGTTAAACCAGCAATTTGCTCCTAAGTAATTAAAAAAGAAGAGTGTGGTAAGTGTAATTAATGCCCAGTGTTGACCCCTGGGAATTTAAGTGAAAGAGCATGTGAGTTCTTTAAATGATTCTTGCAACCTTCATGCAAGTTTGAAATTAGTTGAATGTCAAAATTTCACAATAAGAGGCTAGAAATTCCTAAACTGTATTGCAAAGTGGAAACTTTGTATCACCATTAGTTCCCCAGAGTTCCAGCTCCTTGTCCTTGACAGGAACTTGTATTGTTAGTCTTTAAACTTTAAAACATTGTGACAGATATCTCTCATTTTGTTGTTTTGAAACAAAGTGCCCTTGTTTTTTTTTTTTTTTTTTTTTTTTTTTCTGAGACTTTTTAAGCTTACAGAGATTAAGGCAGGTATTTCAGAGGGTTCTTACGTATTTTGTCTCCTTCAGAGCTTTCCTCTATTACATTTGTTATTATTGCCATCGAGTGTTACAGTTGAGAACAGAATTCCTGGGAAGAAGCTGTGTCTGCAGAGACTCAGTGACTGATTAAAACTGTACCGATGTGGTGAAGTTGGGATGTTACAAATCCAGAGGCTAAATATCTAATCTGGGCTAGCTTTAGCTTCCTGAATAGCGGTTCTTTGCCTACTTTTGGGTTAGAACTAGCACCTGTGACTAATAGATAAAAACCCTTTCTGTTTATTAACAAAGCAGATAACCAACCCAAAAGCTAAGGATATCATCAAATAGCATCTGATGCCTATAAAAAAAATCTTCTCCTATCTTGTTCTAATTACCTCTCTGCTAGGGAATATTTAACTATGCAAAGATATGTTGTGTTTTTTTAAACTCTGTAAAGGTGTGTTGCATTTGTTTATGTTGCAGAGTATTTGTTTAACTATGTAAAGATGTGTTGCATTTGTTAGTTATGTAAACATGTGTTGCTGTTTTACCTTGCCTGCCCAAGGCACCTGACTGGTCTAATAAAAAGATGAATCTCCAATAGCAAGGGAGGAGGTATAGGCAGGACTTCTGGGCAGGGAGAATTAGTAGGAGGAGGAATTTAGGTTCAGAGGGGAAAAGAAAGAAAAAGAGATCCTAGGGAGACACCAAGGAGATGCCAGGGGCCAGTCAGCCAGCCACAGAGGAAACAAGAAAGTAGGACATACAGAATGAAAGAAAGGTAAAAAGCCCTGAGGCAAAACGTAGATGAATAGAAACAGGTTAAATTAAGTTAAAAGAGCTAGTGATACAAACCTAAGCTAAGGCCGAGCGTTCATAATTAATAGTACATCTCCATGTCTTTATTTGGGAGCTGGTTAGTAGCCCAAGAAAAATTCCAACTACACCTCTCTGATATACCCACCAATGTATTTTAAACTCATCTTGATTTATATGACTTCCTTTGTGCAGTAAAACTATAAAACTTAAGAAAACTGCTTCCAAATCTGTTTTCCTGGGCAATGATCACTCTATATGGCTTCAGAATATCTCTTATTCCCTTTAAGATGTGAGCGGTGGTGGCACAGCCTTTAATCCCAGCACTCGGGAGGCAGAGGCAAGCCGATTTCTGTGAGTTCAAGGCCAGCCTGGTCTACGGAGCAAGACCCAGGACAGGCACAAAGCTACACAGAGTAACCCTGTCTTGAAAAGCCAAAAAAAAAAAAAAAAATAATGATAATAAAAAAAGAAAAAAGAAAAGAAAAGAAAAAAAAGATGAGAGCATAGACACCACGTTATTACTAATGTTCATAGTTTATATTAGGGTTCAGTGTTGTATAGTCCATGTATTAGAACTAATACAAAATATAATTTATCCAGTAGTTTCATATACCTAAAAGACCCCATGCTCGACTCATTCATCTCTTAGATAATTCTTTTTAGACTTTGATAGTTGGTGTCTTAGTGACTTTTCTATTGCTGTGACAAAACACCATAACCAAGGCAACTTAGAAAAAAAAAAGCATTTAATTTGGGCTGAGGGTTCCAGAGGGCTAGAGTCCATGACCATCACAGTGGGGAGCAGGCAGGCAGGCAGGACCCTGGAGTGGTAGCTGAGAGCTTACATCTGGTCCAGAAGTATAAGGCAGAGAGAGCTAACTGGGCCTGGAGTGGGCTTTTGAAACCTCAAAGCCCACACCCAGTGACACACCCCCTCCACACCTCCCAATTCTTCTCAAACAGTTCCACCAAACTGGGGTCCAAGCATTCAAATATATAAGCTTATGGAGGCTATTCTTACTCAAATCATCACAGTTCGATGCCAATTATTTGTAAGAAACATCAAATGGCACAAAACATTAAGATGGGAATCACCAGTATAAGTAAGGAATTCTGATGTGACTGTTCTGTAAAGAGAAAGAGGCCCAAGGGGCTTTGGGTTGTTGGTACTGCTGCTGTTATAAAGCCAAGCCCAGTGCTATTATACATTTTGCAGTGATACTATGGCAAGCTCATCCTCTCTCTCCAAGCCAGTTGAGTCTGGATTTCTATGAACCATCCTGGTAAGAAGACCATGTGAAATAAGTTTTAAAAAATTAGAACAGCACTGGGCGGTGGTGGTACACCCTGTAATCACAGCACTCAGGAGGCAGAGGCAGGCGGATCTCTGTGAGTTCAAGGCCAGCCTGGTCTACAGAGTGAGTTCCAGGAAAGGCGCAAAGCTACACAGAAAAACCCTGTCTCAAAAAACCAAAACCAAAAACAAATCAACCAACAAACAAAAATTAGAACAGGGTGAGTGTGGTGATACTTTGTTTGTGCTTTAACAAATAAATCTTACCTGGAGATCAGAGTGCAGGGTTAGCCACACCTAGAGTCAGTGGCACACACCTTTAATCCCAGCACTTGAGAGAAAGAAACAGGAAGTGATATAGCTGGGCAGGAAGTTATGTCGGAAAGCCAAACTGAGAATGCTGGGAAGGAGGGTGGAGTCAGGAGTCACCAGCCAGTGCCAGAGGAAGCAAGAGGAGAATGTCATTTTGAGAAAAGGTACCAAGCCATGTGGCTAAACACAGATAAGAATTATGTGTTAATTTAAGTGTTAGAGCTAGTTAGTAATAAGCCTGAGCTACCAGCTGAGTGTTTATAAGTAATATTAAGCCTCAGAGTCAATTATTTGGGAAACAGCAGCTGGGTGAGAGGAATGGGGAGCCAGACCAGAGCCATGACAGGTTTCTAACAACCCTTCCAGGGACCAGGCCTTAGTTTCAGTTTGGTGGAACCAGCTGGAGCTGAGCAAGCAGTTCTCAGGAAGACCACAACTCAGGGGCAACCAATCAGCAGGTGCCCCACTGCCTTCTGCTGGCTCGGCAGGCACCCCCACCAAGGCCCTTCTGCTGGCTCAGCAGATGCTCTCCCAGACTTCTGCTAGCTAAAGATAGCTTTTGCTACCCTCCAGTCATCAAGCCCCTAACCACTATAGCCTCCAACCAAACAGCACCCAGACTAATCTTTCCTTCACCAATCAGCACCAGATTAATCCCTCCTCCCTGGAATTCCTCTAACTCCACTTAAAAGTTTATGGCCTCCCTTTGGGGTCGCTATTTGCCACCCCATCATGCTGGAAATAAACGCTCTTGCTAAATTGCGTACATGACTGTTTGTCTTTCTTGGGGGCTTCTCTCGGACTCTAGCACAGGGAATATGGGAACAAGCAGGCAGGAGAGAAATGTCCACCTATAGGTAAGGGTTGCAGTTCAGTATTAAAGTGCCTGACTCATTGCATGGGGTCCCTGGGCTACATGTCTACCATTATCTTAGTTAGGGTTTCTATTGCTGGGAGGAGATACCATGACCACGGCAACTCTTATAAAGGAAAACATTTAATTGTGGTGGTGGCTGACAGTTCAGAGGTTTAGACCATTATCATCATGGCAGGGAGCATGGCGGCGTGCAGGCAGACATGGTGCTGGCTATCTCTATCAGAAGGCAACAGGAAGTGGGCTGTGACACTGGGAGTAGCTTGAGCATAGGAGAACTAAAAGCCTCCCCCCCCTACAAGGACACACTTTCTCCAACAAGGCCACACCTCCTAATAGTGGCGCTCCCTTTGAGCTTATGGGGGGCAATTACATTCAAACTAACCAGGCCATTTTAAGCGATGAAACAAAAACTGACATTTCAGGAGACAAGCAAATGGGGCTATAAAGATGCAAAACGCAACAAAGGACAGTCAGCAGTAGAAAATGAAAATTACATCCGAGGCAGACGATGGAAACTATTCTTCTTTTTCAAAAGGCCTGCTTCATTGATGTCACTGTTGCTGCTTGGACCATCTGAATGCTGGTCAGTGGTCTTGTCTGAAGGGGAAAAATGTGCATTTCAAAGTCTGCAATTCAGCTCTCTTCCTGCAGTACTGGGGCCTTGTGTATTCTAGGAAAGTACTCTACCTAACTACAGCCCCAGCTCTCTCCCACCCCCCATTGCTGAGACAAGGTATCCTTAAGTTGTCAGGCTGATCTGGAACTCATTATGTAGCCAAGGTAGTCCTTGAACGAGTAATCCTCCTGCCTCAGCTTTCTATGGAGCTGGTATTAGATCTGACGCAATTCTTCTAATGTTTGCCAAATTGCTTCACCTTCCTGAGCCTGAACTAAGAAATATATTTCTCTCTTACGGTGGTCAGGAAGGTCAAATGCATTGTTTATTTAACTGTAGTGCAGTAAGTGGGTGCTCTAACACTGAACCACGCCCCTAGCCCAGCAAAGTCTCTGAGCACGGTGGTCTGTCCCACAGCACTCATCAGTTGCTGCCGCTTTGCTCCCACCTCAAATACCAGTGCTTAATATGGAACTTTGACTCTTCTGTGTTCCTGTGACAAGCGTGTTATCCAGAAACTGACCAACACAATTTCTTTCTGCTGAGGAAAATCTGCAGTGTCATCCCTGGGCAGTCAGTCAGGCTGATCCTGCACACAGTATAAGATGGTTCAGTGCATGTCCTGTGGTCAAAATGTTGGATTACAAGTCTTCAATCTCAGCACTCTGGGCATTCCAGATCAGAAATTCTGAGTTTCAGGGAGCTATCCTATGTGCTGAACGATGTCCCTGGCTCCTGTCTGTCATGAGCTCACTACATAGAGCAAACTGGTCTTGAACTCACTCACTATGTCTTAGTTTGCATTTCTCATGCTTAAAGATTGTGATCATGCTTTCCTGTGCTTATTTGCCATCCCTGTATCTTCTTTTCAACCTGGCCCATGATGCATTTCAAAATTGAGTTGTCCTATAATTGAGTTTAGAGAGCTGTTTACATATTCTCAATGCACATCCTTTGTCATCATAGATGCGATCTTCAGCACACCTTTTCATTCTCTTGGCAGTGTTTACCAGAGAGCATAGTTGTTACTTTTGGAATCATTTAATTATCTTTTTTCTTTTGTAAATCATATCCTGTTGTCAAATCTTTAAAACCTATTTTTATGTAAATTTTATAGACTTCATTTTTTTTCATTTGGGTATACCATCCTGTTTTAGTTAAAAAGTTTGGGCTGAAGTTCTATTGCTTAGCAAGCACAGTGGCTGCCCCCCCCCACACACACATGTTAAACATACACTTACTTTCCATGCAGTTCTGCTCCAAGATGTCTGCCAAATTACAAATGAAGGCATATATATGTCCATACAAAGTCTGCTATATGAATAAAGAAGTGAGATGTAATAACGTATCAACCATGATTTCATGTCTGTAATGTACTAAGAAACACAAATTTAGTAATAGAAAGAGGACAAGTACTTGTCTGAGGCTAAGGGTAATTGAGGAGGTGGAGAGAGGGATCCCAGAGAAGTTAAATGTCCATCTTGGGGATGATGTATGCATTCACTATCCTGTGGTGCTCCTCATCAGGCTTAGGGTTATAGTTTAGCAGAGCACCTGCCTAGCAAGTACAAGGCCTTTAGTTCTATCTCCAGCAAGGCAAAGCAAAATGAAATGTGGTTAAAGCCCCATACTAATCATTAAAATGTTTTGGGTCATATATCTGCCATACCTTAACATCCTGTTAGAAGAAATTCTTCTATTTGTAGTGGTTTATTAATCCAAAATCTAAACAAGTTCCATATGTTGCTGCTGTTTTGGTTTCTATATGTTCTGTAAAGTTCAGGGTCAACTCAACACATTTAGAATGTATGAACATACATTTCCAACAGGATCCAATTTGATAAGAATGTTTTTGTTTGTCTAAAGTCCACAAGCCAGCTTGTGAGCAAACTTCAAGATTTCCTTATCTGTAAATCCTCTCCTCTTTCTCCCTCTCCTTCCTCTGTCTCTTCCTCTTTCTCCCTCTGCTTCCTTCTGTCTCTTCCTTCTTTTCTTTGTGGGACAGGTGCTGCATGTACTGTGCAGGTACTTTACCACTGAGGTACTTTCCCAGCCCCTCCATGAACTTTTTTGTTTTGTTTTTTTAATTTTTTGAGACAGGGTTTCTCTGTGTAGCTTTGCGCCTTTCCTGGAACTCAGTCTGTAGCCCAGGCAGGTCTCGAACTCACAGAGATCCACTTGCCTCTGCCTCCCGAGTGCTGGGATTAAAGGCGTGTGCCACCACCACCTGGCCCTCCATGAACTTTCGAATCAGTCAAAAGAGCTCCTGTCTTGCTACTTGTTGATGACTTCCCAAGGACAAAAACACCCACATTTTTTTTGGCCATTGTCCTCCAAAATTCTCCATTTCTGAAGGATATTGTCACTGAATAGAGAATTCTGAACCAATCATTCTTTTCTTCCTGCAATAATGAAAAAAGTCTGCCATTTCTTTTATTTTTAAGGCTTTATTGGGATTAAATAGTTGTCATATTTATAGGGTGCAGTAGGTGGTGTTGCTACACATGTATGCAATATATGAAGACCAGATCAGGGTAACTGGCATATCCACTGTCTCAGTTTGGGTTTCTATTGCTGTGAAGAGACACCATGACCACAGCAACTCTTATAAAGGAAAAACATTTAATTGGGGTGGTGCCACTTCACAATTGTCTTAATTACTTTGCTATTATCATCTAAAACACCATGACCAAGGCAACTTATGAAAGGAAGCATTTTCAGACATTTAGTTCATTATCATCATGATGGCATGTGACTGGTGGCATGTGGACAGACATGGTGATGGAGCTGAGAGTCTTACACCTTGACCTGCAGGCAACAGGAAGTGGTCTGTCTCACTGGGTGTGGCTTGAGCATATATAAGACCTCAAAGCCTGCCTTCACAATGACATACTTCCTCTAACAAGGCCACACCTACTCCAACAAGGCCACATCTCCTAAGAGTGTCACTCCCTTTGGGGGCCATCTTCCTTCAAACCACTTCCACCATCTCAAACACTGTACAGTTCTTTGTCTTGGGAACATCCAAGATCTTCTCTATTAGATATTTTGGAAACACACAATTGTTGCCTATCTGAGTTAATCTACTGTACTGTTGAACACTAAAAGTTATTCCTCTTACCCAGCTGCTTTTGCACAGTATGCTGTGTATTATTTGTGTACATGTGTATATTCACCTGTGTGCAGAGGCCTGAGATGAGGTGTCTTCCTTCATCAGTCTCCTCCACCTTATATATTGAGGAAGGGTCCCTTGCTGAACCCAAGCTTACCATTTTGGCTTGTCTGGCTAGTCAGCTTGCTCTGGGAATTCTTTCTTTGTATCTTGCATGTTGGGATTACAGGTAGACCCCCAGGCCCACCCAGCTAGATGTCTCCCAGCTTTCCTATGCCACTTAACAATCGTCTTAATTACTTTGCTATTACCATATAAAACACCATGACCAAGTAAACTTATGAAAGGAAGCATTTAATTTGAGGATTCATGATTCCAGATGGGTAGAGTCTATGATCATCATGGTGGGGAGCACAGCAGCAGGCAGGCAGACAAGGTGCTGGAACAGTAGCTGAGAGCTTACGTCTTGAGATGAGAGAGAGAGAGAGAGAGAGAGAGAGAGAGAGAGAGAGAGAGAGAAACAAGCTGAGCTAACTGGGAATGGAATGGGCTTTTGAAATCTCAATGCTCACCCCCAGTGACACTTCACCTCCAACAAAGCCACACCTCCTAATCCTTCCCAATCCACACTACCAAGGAGAGACCAACCGTTCAAGCATATGATCTCATGGAGGCCATTCTCATTCAGACCATCCGCTGTCTATCTCTACCTCCTTTCCCTACCTCCAGGTACCACAATTCTACTCTCTCTTTGGCGAAATGAACGTCTCTAGCTTTCTCATATAATAGAGACAATAGATGTGGCATTTGTCTTCCTGTTCCTTATCTCAATGTCCCCCAGGCTCATTGAGGCTGCTACAAATGATAAGATTTCATCGTTTTTATGTTGGAATAAGATTCCATTATATAGCTCTTCCATGTTTTATCATTCATCCATTAATGGATGCTTAGGCAGACCCGTATCTCGGCTATTGTGAACCAGAGTGGCAATAAGCTTGGCAGTGCAGGTACCTGGAAAGAGTGAGTGGCTTATTTCAGTTCCTTTAGAATCATGCTCAGTAGAGGGATTGCTGGATTTTACAATTGTTCTATAGTTGTGGATTTTTTTTTAAGTTGCCACACTGTTTTCCATAATGGCTGTACTAATGTATATTCCCACTGACAGTATGTAAGAGTTCTTTCTTGGTATACCCTCCAGCATTTTGTCTTTTGGTCACAGCCTTTTAGCTGGGCGGGATGCATGATTGTGGATTTTCCTTTGCGTTTCCCTGATTCTGCTGAGCAGGTCTTACATCCCTGTCTGTATCACTTCTTTCTTACCTGCGATGGTCTCAGTGAGAAACTTGATGGCATTCAAATGATTTTTCCCCCTATAAGAAGTTGTGTGTTCCTTTATCTGCTTTCAAGATTTTTCTTTTTCTGTGTGTTGGATTCAGAAGTTTAGCAATGATAGAGCTTAGTGTGGATTTTCTCTAAGACCTTGACATTTTGTTTGTTTATTTTGTTAATTATAGAGTTTTCAGCCATTGCTTTTCTGGATACCTTTTTGGAATTATTCCTCTCTCTAACTTTTGGTAGGTAAATGCCCTGGCCAGTGGGGTTTCAACGGGGGCGACCCACCTGTGGGAGCGAATGAAAGAACAGGGGACACAAGAGACAGCAGCAAGACAGTATTCTGATCAAACCACCAAACTTTATTTTCCTCCATATGGCTTATATAGCATAAGAGGGGAAGGGGCAGGAAGGAGGGAAGGGGAAGGGACGTGGAAGGCATGCAGAACGTGGGAGACAGGTTGTGCAACTGTAAGAAGTCTGCTAAGGTGACTGGTCAGGGGCCATTTGTTCTGTTGCTAGGCTACCTGACTGTGGAATGTTCTTATCTTTGGGAGCTTCCGGTTAGCAAACAGGTGTTACTGCTCTAAGGAAGGGTGGTGTGTTTATGACTTGTTCTCTGGCTTAGCTACTACTTTCCATGGTTCATGTTTGGTTCCTGAAATCTTGGTCCCTAACAGGTAAAGGCTCTCTGTGGCCAGGCAGCCAGAAGCAGGAGACGCAAGGCTGTTCTTGATGTTCCTAAAGTACGAAGTAAAAATGACCTAGAGACTTTTTGTCACTTTGATATCTGTGGGCACTTACATATTTATGTGAGCTAGGTTCAAACTCATTAATAATAAATTCAAAGTCACTAATAATACATTGGTATCACATTAAGGAAAGAAATCAAAACACTTCCCTAGGTGTCATTCACCAAGAGTGCCTAGATTTGAATTCTCACCTTCATACTTCCTGTGTTCTCTGTCCTCTGTCTGTTATGTGAGGCTGACTCTGTTGTCTTCCTGAAGGTCTTATGAATCTGTCTGTGTCTGTGTCTGTCTGTCTGTCACTCATCAAGGGCTTCTTTTACCTTTATTGATGAGCACAGAAAGCATCACATAGGGAAGGAATGAGAGCTACTTTACAGGAATCTTAATAGACTTTTACAGGGGATTAAGTCTCCCCCCTCCCTCCTCCCTCTTCCCTCCCTCCTCCCTCCCCCTCCCTCCTCCCTCTTCCCGCCCTCCCTCCCCCCTCCTCCTTCCCTCCCTCCCTTACTCCTTCCTCCCTCTTCCCTCCCTCCCTCTCTCCTTCCTTCCTTCCTTTTTTTTTTTTTTTAAATGAAATAGAGTCTGCTAAATAATACTTCACTGGAGCCTACAGGAGAATGCTTTAAAATGCTGGAGGGGACCTCTTTATGGCATTTGTTTTCTTTAAACATCAACAAACAGGACTTGATCTAAAAGTGGAGAAGTTCAATGTTGTTGTGGAATATTTGTTTACACTGTGAAGATGTGTCTTTGCCAAGGCACCTTCTGATTGGTTTAATAAAGAGCTGAATGGCCAAAGCTAGGTAGGAAGAGGTTAGGCAGGACTCCTGAGACAGAGAGGACTCTGGGAAGAAGAAAGGCAGAGTTGTCAACCAGACAGGGAGAGGAAATGGGAGGTGCAAGATGGAAGAGAGGTAACACCACGTGGCAGAACACAGATTTAAAAATATGGTTAATTAAGTTATAAGTGCTAGAGCTGAGACAAGCCTATGCTAAAGGGCAAGCTTTTATAATTAATGATAAGTCTCCATGTCATTATTTGGGAGCTGGCTGGTGGGACAGAGAAAAGCTTGTTACACAACACACCTGATGCTGAGGTTTTGATTAATTCAGTATTGTACTTGCCTCAAAAAGCCTCCCCAAATGACTTTTATCCACCTTATGTTTATTTGATAGAGGAGGGCACTTTGTTTACTGTTGGGTGTTCTGTGTTGTGTGGGTCAGTTGAAGGAAGAGGTCACTCCAAGACGAATTTTTAGGCCTGTAGGGAGGGGAAGCCTCTGGTGGACTAAACTTCAAACAGCCATACAAAGGCATATTTATTGATTGTTACACAAAGTTGTTTTGTTTTGTTTTGTTTTTTTTTTGACAAACAAGTTCCTCATACCAAAGCCTGATCTAATCTATATGTTTTTCTAAAGGAAAGTATCCAGCCCCTGCTACCTTAGTCCTTATTGTGTACCATTTGTTGTACCCAGTGATTCAAGAGCTTCAGGTGTGCCAGAAGTGTCTGGTGACCAAAGTCATGCAAAGGCTATAAAGCTCCCCAAGAAAAATAAATCCTGATTTCCACCAAGATTTCTTCAAGGCTAAAGTTCTTCTAGAAACAGCTAATCAGTTATGCTTACTGTTAATACAGTGACTGCTAGGTTCTGACAACAGTTTACAGAGGTGAAGAGGCCAAGAAATGGCACAGACATGCACATACAGAATCAGAAATGGCACAGGCATCCACATACAGAATCAGAAATGGCACAGGCATCCACATACAGAATCAGAAATGGCACAGACATGCACATACAGAATCGGAAACGGCACAGGCATCCACATACAGAATCGGAAACGGCACAGGCATCCACATACAGAATCAGAAATGGCACAGGCATCCACATACAGAATCAGAAATGGCACAGACATGCACATACAGAATCGGAAACGGCACAGGCATCCACATACAGAATCGGAAACGGCACAGGCATCACACACAGAATCGGAAACGGCACAGGCATCACACACAGAATCGGAAACGGCACAGGCATCCACATACAGAATCGGAAACGGCACAGGCATCCACATACAGAACTGGAAACGGCACAGGCATCACACACAGAATCGGAAACGGCACAGGCATCACACACAGAATCGGAAACGGCACAGGCATCCACATACAGAATCGGAAACGGCACAGGCATCCACATACAGAATCGGAAACGGCACAGGCATCACACACAGAATCGGAAACGGCACAGGCATCACACACAGAATCGGAAACGGCACAGGCATCCACATACAGAATCGGAAACGGCACAGGCATCCACATACAGAATCGGAAACGGCACAGGCATCCACATACAGAATCGGAAACGGCACAGGCATCACACACAGAATCGGAAACGGCACAGGCATCACACACAGAATCGGAAACGGCACAGGCATCACACACAGAATCGGAAACGGCACAGGCATCCACATACAGAATCGGAAACGGCACAGGCATCACACACAGAATCGGAAACGGCACAGGCATCCACGCATAGGTTTGAGAGAGCACTATTCACGCTCTACCTCCTCTGGCCGCACTGCCACGCAGGTTATATTGGACTCTGTAACCTTGAGAGTATTGATAGGTTTGCCTGTGTAAAAAAAAAAAAAAAAAAAAACAGTCTAGGTTTCCAGAAGAGAAATGGCTTATCACCTATATAAAGGTTAAGTACTCTCTGCCATTTAAACAAAGTAAGTTTATCAGAGACGACACAGTTTTGAAGATGAAAAACCCAATAGTTCAATTCAAAGGTTCCCAGAGGCTCTATAATCCGTTACCATGTTCATTTCTTAAAGACCAAGATGTTCTATATCTACCAATATACAAGAAATAAAAAAAATCCCAACTTACTACCTTCTATTCACATAAAGTATGTTTTCTTAAATACGCAGGCCTGTTGCCATGACTATCTGCCAGTATAGGCAGGGTAGTGCTGTGAAAAGTAGTAACTGTAAAGATATTTGTGGCTTAGCACAGAAATGTTTATTTCTCGCTCACACAAATTTATTGTGGGTGGCTCTGACTCCAGGACATGAGTCCTCCCATATGATGACTCATGGGCTGCTCCTGTGTTTAGGCAGTTCCATTCAACACAAGCCTCCCTCCCCCAATCACTGTAGCAGGCAGAAGAGAGACTTGATAATCACAAATAGCAGTTACTGTCTCAGCCTACAGATGCCTCATCATTTCTGCTCACATTTCATTAGTCATAATAGTCACATGGCCCTGCTTATTTGAAAGGGCAGTTGAGAAAACCTGTTTTCTGTGTGTCTAGAAGAGAATGAGACACTGTCAGCATTAGTAATGTCTGCATAGCAAAGCACTGACTATGTCTTTCATACGGGCATAGGACTAGCCACATAGATACGCCTTCTTGTGTGCCATAGGGATTCTCTTCTCTCTCCCTCCAGTAAAAGCCACATAAGAGCAGGGGAATGTGATGTGAGGTGCAGAAGGAAGGAAAGGAAAACACAGCCCTTAGGATGCATCTTACTGACCCACCAATTTGGTCTCTTCAAATACCTGAAAATCCTATTCCATCTTGTTTCTTCCTACACAGTACCCTTCGTGCTTTTTAATAAATGTCTGAGAATATTAAAGTCTTGAGAAGTCTTCTGAACACAAATGAAGAGATAATGAAGGAAACAAGCTTTAGTGCTATTTTGGGGCCTCCCAGTCCAGAACTATCAGAAACAAAATTTTGTTGTTTATAAAGTGCTCAGTACAGGGCATTTTGTTACAGTAGTCTAAGCAAATCAGGACAGCTCCTCTAAGTAAGTCACGTGGTTTTTGACCTCTTCAGGCCCAATTCCAGATAAATAGCCAAATTTTTGAAAAAAAAAATTCCAACAGAAAACTATTATGATGTAACATTTATTTATTTATTTATTTATTTATTTATTTATTTATTTATTTGGTTTTTTGAGACAGGGTTTCTCTGTAGCTTTGGAGGCTGTCCTGGAACTCACTTTGTAGACCAGGCTGGCCTTGAACTCACAGAGATCCACCTGCTTCTGCCTCCCAAGTGCTGGGATTACAGGGTGCGCCACCACCGCCTGGCGATGTAACATTTTTATCTAATGACTGCAAT
This sequence comes from Onychomys torridus, assembly GCF_903995425.1. Classification (NCBI taxonomy): domain Eukaryota; kingdom Metazoa; phylum Chordata; class Mammalia; order Rodentia; family Cricetidae; genus Onychomys; species Onychomys torridus. The sequence continues at coordinate 92,546,703 of NC_050446.1, read as the reverse complement.
ATCCTGTTCATTCTACATGTTCTTGTACCTGTTTCTTGAAACCCCCAGAGACCAAGGAGCCGGTTTCTGATGCAAGCACATACTTCCATCGTCAGGTTCAAACCTGGGCCACTGCCAGGCAGATGGAGGGAAATGGTGCAGCGGTGGGCCCTGGGATAGAGAGTTTTTATAGGGAAAAATGGCAAGCTGGGAATTATCTGCTTTGGTATCTTGGGATTGGGTAGAAGGGATATGAGGCAAAGTGATTTTTTGAAACTATTGGTCTAGACTCTTGGCATGAAACCACAACTTGCTGAGCAGGGTTATCTGGGCTGCTGACAGGACTATCTGAGTATCTTCAAGGGCCATAAACTGCAGACAGAATTTCTTCAGGAGCATACTGCCCTGTATCTGTTCGAGGTGTCATGGCACATTCCTGGGGGCCTTTGGGGAACTGAGTACAGCAGGTGGTCTCAGATGGTGGCCCTTCCCTAAGATGGAATCTGTATTGCCTTCACACTAGTGACTGACACTCCTGAAGGCTGACTGCTTAAATGTAGTCTGGTTTCGTGACTGCGTCAACCAATCTAGTACAGTGGACAGGATGCCATGGAGAGTCTGAAATAGGTCGTAAGAGTGAATGTAGCTTTGCCCTGTCCTCTTGCTATTACTTCTCTTGGGATGCTCACTTGAAGAACAGAGGGGCCCATGAGGAAAGGTGAGCAGCCACATGGAAGGGCCACATGTGGATAATTCAGGGGACAGTTGCAGCTGAGTTCTAAGTTACAGCCCTTATCTCTTGTCAGCCATGAAGGGCCTTCATATTCTAGACTTAGCCACTGACTGAGCTACTTACTGGCAAGACACATTGTTTAAGCTACTGAAATTGTGAGTTTGTTGTGCAGTAACCAGAGAGTATAAATACATATTTAAATAATGTCCAAGCTCCTATATCTCATATAAATCTCACCCTTGACTCGTCATTGTGATCTGTGGGCAAGTCACCTAAGATGTAATTATAGAGCTGATGCCACCTTGTCTTTGGTTCAGTATTTTTATAAGGCAAACATTCCTCAAATTTGGAAATCAAGGGGACCTCAGCTGTTCGGTTTGTTTTATTGTGAAAGGTCTCACGTATTTACTAAGTAGCAAATTCCAGATCCTCCTGTCTCCACCTCCAAAGCTCTGGGATTACAGGCATGCACTACCATGCCTAACTCATTTCTCCATTTTTCTTCCCTTGATCCCACTCTGGATATCTTCCCCCCCCACCCCCCAATTCACTCCTACTTTACTCTTTCTTGTTTGCCTTATTATCCCAACTTCCCAATGCGTTGCATCAATTTGCAGGAAGCTTCCTCCAACTCTTCGCGGCTGGATTAGCAATGCCCATTGTAGAGGTGAAGCCCCGTGAAAGGGCCTAGGAAACCATCACTAGGTTCCCCTATTCCGCCTTTCTTAACAGCCCCGAGGCTGGGCTCCCTGCCCAGGTGGCCGTGGCGAGTGATTACGAGCCTGCAGGCGGCTCCCCTGATGACGCCGGAGCGGTGCATGCTACAGAAACCAGACGCTGAAACCGCGCGCCTCCCACGCTCCCCCCGCGACGAAGTCACGCTCCACCGGGGCAAAATGGCGCCGTCCCTGGAGCAGCGTGAGGGGGCGGGCCGTGAGTCACGTGACCTCGCCTGCCTGCCGCGCGGCCCCGACTGCCCCGGGCACGCGCTCTGAGTCCCGCGGCCGGGCGAGCCGTGCTTCTGCCCCGCTAGGGGCGTCCTCGCAGGTCCCCGGCGAGGTCACGACAATCTGTCCCAGCCACGAACCGACCCGGGGCCGTGAGGCCAAGGGTCGGGGCGGCGTGGGGAGGCCAAGGGGCTGCAGAGCTGGTTCCGGGGGGTCCAGGCAGCCTTGGGGAGGCGGGAGATCGCAGCCCCGCAACCCGGACTGACCGTCCTGGAGTCCTGGCGCCCAGCCGAGTGTGCGGGGCCAGGCTGTGGACCCTCAGGGTCTCCTGCCCAAGCCTTGGCTGCCCCCGGGGTCTCGCCCTCACCCTCCCAGCTCCGATCACTAAGCTGGGGCATTTCTTGGGGTTTGCACCACCCTAGCCTCGAAGCCAGTAGCACTGAAATATAGATTCGGCCAAGGGTTCCTTCCCTAGATAGGGAGAGGGGGGCAGAGCGTGCGTGGGTCCTCCGCCGCCACCGAGGTCTCTGCAGGGTGGGCTTGGCCGCGGTGCCCCCCCACTTCTCGGGAGGAGGGCCCAGCGATGCGCTGTGACCGTGCCGCCTCCATGTGGCTGCTGACGGGCCCAGGGGGGGAGCAGGCATGGGGCGCGGCCGCGCCTCCCTCCCACCCCTCCTCGCGGACTGCTGGCTAGGCTATGAGCAGACGTGAGGGGCCAGCCTCCGGCCCGGCTCTGCAGGACGCTGCTCGGCACCCGCGCGTCGCTCCCTCCACGCCCGGGGCCAGGAGCGGCTGTGCGCGGGGGGCTCCCGAGGCCCGGCGGGCGAGCGCAAGCCCCCGGCTTCGCTATGGGGCACAACAACAGCTGGGTGTCACCGAACGCCAGCCACCCGCGCAACACGTCGGGTGCCGAGGCTGGCGCCAACCTCAGCGCGCTCGGGGAGCTGAGCGAGGCGCAGCTGTACCGCCAGTTCACAACCACCGCGCAGGTAGTCATCTTCATCGGCTCGCTGCTCGGTAAGCCACCCCGCGGGGCCACCAGCCAGGCCGGTCTTCCCCGAGGACACGAGAACCTCCGTGGGGATGCGGGGTGCTTGACTATGTGTGGGGAATTGAAGGAGGTTTAAGAATGGTCCCCGGTAACTGCCGTGGAGTTAAGCGAGTTGGGACAGGGCTTCTCTTGGTTGGAGGATGCATGGCATGGGATTCTGGCGGAAGACCTGTCCACACAGCCCTTGCCCAACGCTTCGGGCTCCGCGCATCACCTCTTATCTGCTGGTGCGCCAGCATCACTGCCTCGAGCTCTTGTTTACAAATAGGAGCAAGGATTCTGTGGGAATTCGTTGTTGATGAAGGAATGTTACTCAATGAAAGATGTGTCACCATCTGTTTCCTATATATGATAATTATTTTTGAAAGAGTTCTATTTTGCTTGTCAGTTTTGGCTTGATTCTTAGGAACACCACCGACCGGCTAAAAGAGCTCGTGAAGTTAAACTTTATACTGCTTTCAGATGATTTTGCAATCTCCGAGTAACACAATATCCGTTTTACTTCTCTACCTGTGTTTTAAGTGCAGAACAGAGTCGGGGGTGGGTGGGGGGAGGAAGGAAGGAAGGAAAGAAGGAAAGAAGGAAGAGAGAAAAGAAATCTCAAACCACACACAATAGTTGTTTTTTTTTTAATAACCTGTTCAGAGGGGATGTAAAATTGATCAAAATGAGGTCCCCGCCCCCATTACAGGGCACTGAATCAATTTCAAAGAGAGCTGGAGGACCTATGAAGGATGAAGGAATTAGTTACTGTCCATGGGATTTCTTCGTGCAATGGCTAGTAAGATGTGTGTGGGCTAGCGTGAGAATCACCTGTACTTCGACCCACTCTTAAATGGTGCTTGTTCTTTAGGACTCCTCTTTAAACGATGAACAGAACAATCACTGCTGCTTTCCTCTGAGGTTTGGCAAACATAACGGATACTAGCAAACATGTCTATGTTCTCTGTTGTGGCATTTATAAGAACGTGAAAAGATTACAATTTATGTGTGGATGTTGTGGAGAAGTCAAAGTTTCAAAGTCAGAATAGATTTTATTTCCTAGACTCTTGGGAATTTCCATGGAAACCAAGATATCTGAGATATTAAAAGACCATATTTGGAAAAAAAATAAAGTTTGGAATTTCCCTTCATACTTCCTCAAATTGTCATCTTTCTAGTCTGTTCTGTTGGAATAGTTACTATCCCTTCGTGTCATGAGGGCATTTTCAGGTGTGGACATTCGTGTGACTTTTCAAGTGGACTGTTAAATACACATGTAGAAAATAAACCCTATGTTTCAAATGTTTCCCAGATTCATTTACCAGTCACTGTGTAAACATTACTATGTAAGGTACTGTACAAAGAGTTACATTCCAATATTGCTTCAGGTAAAGTGTATGTTAAGAGAAAGGCAGAAAAACATGACACTGGGTTTTTCCAATATATTCCCCCTCCTATTATACATATGCATATATGAATAGCTTTCTCCCATGGCAACTTTGAAATTGAAATTTTTTCATAAATTTAATCTAAAAAGTTAAGTATTAATGGAGTAGAAGATATCAGTCTCTAAAAGACATATCAAACAGCAGGCATTTAAATGTTATTTCTGCTATCTGTCTGTGTTTTTCTCATTTCTGTCTTTGCTCTGGATTCAGGAATTCCTAGGTCATCTGATCTTTCTATTCTTTCCCACACAGTACTTATAAGTGACATGCAAGACTGCCTTCATGGATATCTCTACAAAAGAGACTCATTTCCCCCAGATCTTTGGTTATGCCTGACTGGACCTACTGAGAATTCCATTTGCTCTATTCTATTTTCAGAAAAACAAATATAGATAGCATTTCATGTTTCTTTGAAAACCTAGCCGAATCATAATATTGTCCTGTGAGCTTATTCCTTGTGGGTGTGTAGTGGGTAGCCATTCCAGCGTTGGCCTGGAAGTTCCAACCCCCAATGAGGCTTCGGTAATGGTCACACCCACAAGGTGGGGCTGAGGGAGGACGCTGAAGACCCAGGATTGAGAGGAGAGGCTTCTCTTGGTTCCGGGACCCTGGATGCTGGAGGTAGACCGAGCAGAGTTCTCCAGAGAACACCACTGGACTGCGACATACCTTTCCCAGACCCTGCAACCTATCCCTTCATTTGTAAGCTACCCCACAAAATAAACCTCCCTTTTAACTACGTGGAGTGGCCTTAATAATTTCACCAATATGGGTGTTCTTGAATCATTGTTCTTCAAGGTTCTGATCCATTCAAACACATCTATGTACATGCAGATTTTCCTGGAAATGACTATTGAAGCTTCACACATAAGGTCCACAGCTATGCCCACTTATACACTAGGCAAGTAAACTTGGGAATATAGCTCCAAAGTCCATAAATAGAGCAAAGTCACAGGTTAGAAGTATGAGGAAGGTGAAATCGTGGAGGTTGGAGTATGTCTAATGAAAGACTAATCGTGACTTACTGTACTTACTTCCCATCCCCAAACATAGGCAAATGAGTTGTTCTTTACTCTTTCTCTTTAAACAAATATAAACACTCTTTGCATACCCTCCAAATAGATTCTCTTTCCTAGGCTTCCAGAGACCCATGGGTGTATGGGAATACTTTCCTTGCACTGCTGTCTTGCAGAACTGAAAGCATGTTTTTAGTTCTCTGTTACTAGAAAAATGTCCCAGCAACTGGAATAACTGTAGTATTTCAGTCAGAGGGAACTTTATTTATTGTGCTGACAATGAATCAAGAATTATATATATTGCTCAAATAATATACCTTTTGGGGATCTGAGTAAATGAGTCTTTCTCCACCTTCATGATACAACAACTTGGGGTACCTTCAGTTACGTAGGCATCCTGGAAGAGAGTCAAATAACTTATGTCCTTTAATAGGTGGCTCACACCACTTCTAGAAGTCAACAATGGGAAATCAAAGACGCAGATTTGGAATCACCATGGCCAATAAGGCTGAACTCCGCCAGGCAAGGTGGCACAGGCCTTTAATCCCAGTACTCAGGAGACAGAAGCAGGCAGATCTCTAAGTTTGAGGCCAGCCTGGTCTACAGAGGGAGTTCCAGACAGTCAGGGCTACTCAGAGAAACCCTGCCTTGAAAAACAAACAAACAAACAAACAAACAAACAAACAAACAAACAAACTCCATAGGAGTGATCTTTCTTTTTCCCAGTCTCTTTGGATTCACAATGGAAATACCCACAGAACTACATTTCTCTTTGTTGCTCTGGGTTAGCAAGGTCAGGAGCTATGGCCGACTGTTACTGCCAAGCTACTGCCACACAGATGTCACCTGCGCCTGTCATCCTTAGAGGCATGGAAGACATTTTTATAAAAGAACTGCCCGTTAAAGAAAGTCACCAAATGTGAACAATAACCAGCATGTAAGTATTCTACACTGATATTTTACCTTAAAGTGTTTTAAAATATAGAGATCAGCATTTTTCCAATATGTATATATGGTTCTCACGTTTTAAGTTGGCCCCCTTTGCAACTGTTATGCCCTGAATATTGCTAGGTAATCAGTCTCCTTCATTCATAAGTTGCACATCTAACCCCCATGTGATGGTCTTTAGGAAGTGGACCTTTTGAAGGAAATTTAGATGAGATCAGGTTTAGTGCCAAAGAGCTCACAGACCCTGTCTGTCTATCTTGTGAAGATATAGCAGGAAGGCAGTTGTCTGCAAGTCAGAAAGAGGCCCTTCCCCAGAACCTACCCACCCTGGCATCTGATCCAGAACTGTAGAAATAAATGTTGTTCAAGCCACCCTGTATATGGTTTTTGTTTGTTTGTTTTAAGACAGGGTTTCTTTGTGTAGCTCTGGTTGTCCTGGAGTGCACTATGTAGACCAGCCTGACCAGAACCTGGAGATCCTCCTCCTGCCTCTGCCTCCCAAGGGCTGGGATTAAAAGTGTACACTACCACACCTGGATTTTTTTTTTTTTTAATTTATTTATTCCTGGAGCTGAGGATCAAACCCAGGGCCTTGCGCTTGCTAGGCAAGTGCTCTACCACTGAGCTAAATCCCCAACCCCTGTTGTTGTTGTTGTTGTTTTTTAAGCAGCCTGTGCAGCCATTATACTTACAATGGTGTATAGTGAATCACTATGAAACTGATAATCACTAAGTAAAGGTTCTCTGTCACCTTTATTCTTTCAAAACAGAGTCTCTCACTGAACCTGCAGCTAGGCTGTTGGCCAGGAAGCCCCAGCTATCTTCCCGTCACTGCCCCCACATCACCAGGATTACACCTTGGCCTTTTACATGTATGCTGGGATCTGAACTCAGATCCTCCTGCTTGCAGAGTAGACACTTGTACCCACTGAGCCATCTCTATGACCCTAAAGTATTCATTTTAAAGAAAAGACGGAGGAAGGCAAATGCTGCTCAGTTAGATAGAGTGCTCACCTAGCATGTAAGAGATCATTGGTTTGGTTTAAGCAATGGAGCTGAGGTGAGGGGAGGAAGGGAGAAGGGAATGATTACTTGAATCTGTTTAACAGATAGATGAAATATATAAACACCATTTTACCTCATGCTTATTTCTTATAGTCTTCCAGCAAAATCACATGGTACAACAACATGTTCCCGATACTTAAAAGAGACATATATTTGTGCCTTTGATACCAACTGGATAATTCTTAGAGTTTCTTAGCTAAATGTTGACATGTGACATGTTATGCTAGCTTGTGCTCATAATTCATAATTATATAGAATAATTTTTAGTTAACCATAATTATAGACTTTAGTAATATAATACCAGCTACCTTACATCTATATGCTGTTTCTGTTTTGGCATGTCTAGAAACCTAGACAGATGACATAAAAAAAAAAAAGGTGTCCTAGTCAGGTGTGGTGTTGCACACTTGTAATCCCAGCATTTGGGAGGTGGAGGCAGGAAGATCAGGCGTTCCAGGCCAGCCTTAGGTACATACTGAGTTCAAGGCCAGACTGAGATACACAAGGTCCTGTTTCAAACACACACACACACACACACACACACACACACACACACACACACACACAGAGACACAGAGAGACACAGAGAGACAGAGAGACAGAGACAGACAGAGACAGACAGAGAGAGAGACAGACAGAGACAGAGAGAGAGACAGAGACAGAGAGACAGACAGAGACAGACAGACAGAGACACACAGACAGAGACAGACAAGAGACAGAGACAGACAGAGACAGAGACAGAGAGAGACACAGAGAGACAGAGAATATCCTAAGCTGCCCTAAAAAGTCAGGATATGGCAGGGTCAGTAATTAGCCTGGTAGATAAAGCCAGTATACTGAATCCAGTTGCCCCATTTTTTATTTTCATGGGATAGAAACATACTCCACCCATTCCCCTCCCTCCCATTTTTATGCTTGTGTGTGTGCATGTATATATACAAGTGTGTGTGCCTGTGAAGACCAGAGGAGAACCTTGGGGTCACCTTCAGGTATTTCTACCACCTCCTTTTGAGACAGAATCTCTTACTGGCCTGTAGCTCACTAATTGGGCTACGCTGACTGGCCTCTGTGCCCCAGGGATCTCTTTGTCTCTACATCATGAGCTCTGGAGTTACAAGTACCCACCACCATGCCTGACATTTTTAAAAAAGTAGATTCTGAGAATTGAACTCTGGTCCTTGTGTTTGCATGCATTTTTCTGACAGAGATATCCCCCAGCCGTCATTTTTCTTTCTTTAATTCTGTAGAGTTAGAATACCAAACAATGATCAATTGGTTCTTTTATAGTGTGTCAGACAGGGAATCGACCTAACTTCCTTCTGAATGAAATGCTGTAACCCCTTGCTGCTCTGTTTTTGGCTTACTTATATATAATACATCCTTCCATTTTCTAATTCTGCTTGGGAACTCAATTTTCCATTGAAAGCCATAAAACCCCCAGTATTTAAGATAAAATTGGTATGCTACAGAATTCACCCACAGAGTACAACTCAGTAGTTTTTAGTATATTCATAGAGTTGGGGAATCATCATCATTATTTAATTTGGGAACATTTTTTAACATTCCATAAAGAAAACAAGTGCCCATTAGCAATTAATCCAATTTCCCTCAATAACCTGAGTTGTAAGTAGCTACCAATTTATTTATGTCTCTGTGGATTGTCTGTTGTAGACATTTCATGTATTTGAAGTCAAATGTGTTATCTTTTAGGATAACTGGCTTCTTTCATTTATAATATTTTTATTATATGTTTGGGTTTCATTCATATTGTAGTGTGTATCAGAACTTCATTGCCATTATTTATTCTACCCTTGTAGTATTGGGGATTGAACCTAGGGCCTCCTGAATGCTAGGCCAGCACTCTACCACTGAGCTGTATTACTTCTCAGCTCTCACTCTGTATTAAAAAGTTGTTGAATTGGGACCAGCAAGATAGCTCAGCAGGATACTTGGCCCCGAGCCCGACGATCTGAGTGGCAGGAGGAGAGACCATGCTCTTGCAAGTTGTTCTTTAACTTCTACACAAGTGCCGTTGCATGCACAGACACAAACTCATGCAATAAAAAATAAGTAAACATAAACATTGCTAAATAGTACCTCCTAGTATGGACTCAGTACAGGATCCATTCATTGTTTGGTAGACATTTGAGTTAGTCACCTTTCGACTACTATGAATGCTGCTTGCTCTAAGTATTCATGTGTAAGTTTTTGTGTGGACATGTTCACAGTTCTTTTGGACACATACCTTAGAATGGAATAAATGGCTCTCAGGAGACCGCTGTGGTTATCCTTTTAAGAACTGTCAAATTGTTTTCCTAAGTGTCTGCATGAATTTTCATTCTCACTGGAGTTGTATTTGAGGGTTCTATTTTCTTTACATTATTGTCAATATGTGTTCTTACTTGTCCTTTTTAGCATACCCTCACTTTAGTGACTAGGAAATGCTATCTCATTGTGACTCCAATGTACATTTCTCTAATGACTAATGATAGTACATGTAGACAGAAGTTTCTAAGGTTGAGAGACATTAAAAGATAGTTTTGGTAATGCAAGTTAGAATAGAAAGTGAATTAGGTACAACTTACCAAGATAGGATAGATATGGAATATTTTCTCTGAATTTGTCAAATGTTAATGGACTAGACATTGTTAATACAATTATTGCTTGTATATATTGTATATAGTCATTGTACTTATTGTATGTAGTTTCTCTTATATTAGTTATAACCTTTTTATTTTAGACAAAAAAGGGAAATGGAGTGATATTTTGTTTGTGATCTAACAAATAAAGCTTGCTAGAGGATCAGAGGGCAAAGCCAGCCACTAGTTAGCCATAGAGACCAGGCAGTGGTGGCACACACCTTTAATCCCAGCACTAGGGAGGTTGAGACAGGAAGTGATATGGCTGGGCAGAGAAAGGAATATAAGGCGGGAGGAGACAAGAGCTCAGCCCTTTTGGCTGAGGATTTCATAGAGGTAAGAACTAGTGGCTGGCTACTCTGCTTCTCTGATCTTCAGGCGAGCTTTATTTGTTAGATCACAAACAAAATATCACAAGTAAGCATCTTTTCATGTACTCATTACCCATTTGAGTATCTTCTTTTTAGTAGCATCTATTCAGATCCTTTGTCTTTTCTGTTCAATTGTGAGTTTTGTAAATAGTCAGGACACCAAACCCTTATATAATTTGCACATTTCTCTCACTTTGTGTGTTATCTATGCTTCATTTTCTTGTTGCCAGAGTCAGAAGTTGAAGAATAAGTAAAGCGCATTCAAAGCGAAAAGTGGAATGATCGTTGTACTTGATGTCAAATGCCTTTAACCAAATTTAAATTGCTGTGAAGTGGCATGGTGAGAGTTGATTAGAATAAAAATGCTTTGTAAGATGATGGAAAATTGGCAGTGGAATGGGGGTCAAAAACACAATCGTGGAAAATCTAGCCCCCAAACATTAAATCTAATTTTAATAAAATGTATGTATAGTTATAGATATGATTTATCTAGCTCCATGTCTGACATTGAGACTGTGGTGTCAGGCTTGGGTAGCACATCCTCTAAAGCCGTGTCACTTGCAGCCCACATGGCTCCTTGACTTGCTTCCACTTGGTGTATGCACCTTGCCTTGGCAGATACCCCATGTTCTTGGCATCTCTGGCATCCTGAAGTCTCCATTCCAGCTTCGGCTTTACCTTCAGAGCTTCATGCATAGTCCTCAGGAGTTCCTGTAGAGCATCTGATCTTGCTGCATATTGCCTGACCTCACTGACTTTTCTCTGGAATGTTGGTGGAAGCCTGCATGGCCCTGTGACTCTTGTATTACGCTTGCAAAACCAGCCACACATGTGAGACGTCAACGTCTATTGCCAGTTTTAGTTGTAGCCTGGTTGGTCCTCTTAGACCATGGCTGCAGTGCCCTTTGAGTGCCTGAGTGGCTGAACTATGGAGAATACTTCCCTAGTGTGCTGGCTAGTTTCGTGTCAACCCGATACAGGCTATAGTGATCTGAGAGGAAGGAACCTTGATTGAGAAAATGTCTCCATGAGATCTGGCTGTTCATAAGCTTTAGAACACTTTCTTAGCTAGTGATTGATGGGGAAGGCCTAGCATATTGTGAGTGGTGCCATACCTAGGCTGGTGATCCTGGGTTCTGTAAGAAAGCAGGCTGAGCAAGCCGTGAGGAGCAAGCCACATAAGCAGCACCCCCAATGGCCTCTGTATCAGCTCCTGCCTCCAGGTTCTTGCCTATTTAAGTTCCTTCAGTGATGAGCAATGTTGTGGAAGTATAAGCCAAATAAACCCTTTCTGCTCCAAGTTATTTTTGGTCATGGTGTTTCATCACACCAATAGTAACCCTAACCAGGATACCTAGTGACTTGTAACAGTAGACCCCCCTTGATAGTGCTATCTTTTTATTGTGTTGTTTTTAAGCTTTTATTTTTATTTATGTGTATATGTGAGTGCCTGCTTGTCTATATGTGCACCACATGTGCCTATGGAGACTAGATGAGAGTGTTGGAACCCTGAGAACTGGAGTTACAGGCTGTTGGGAGCCACCCCAAATGAGTCCTGGGAACTGGCACTGAAATCCAAGTCCTTTGCAAGAGCAGTCATCTCTTCAGCCCCAGCACTTTCCTTGAGAAAGAAACTTTCAAATGAGCACAGTTTTACATCCTGGAACCTCTGACAGATGGGGTCTGGCCCATTCCTGAAATGCCCACAAGACGTCTTTACTGTTGTTACAGTGCAACGCTTTTGGCTCCTGGTAGCTCTTGGGTTAGATGGAGAGCCCACAACTTGAATGAGGCAAACTTACTTCTCAAGGGAGCCTGAGATAGGGGTGGGAGATTTTTAGCCAAAAAACTTAAAATCCCAATTTTAGCCTTTGCACTTGGACTAGGAGTAGTTATATAGCTGACTATTTCCAGGACTCACACCTGCTTCTGCTTAGATCCCCCAGTAATTGTTTGACTTAATTGTACAATCAGGATTTGTATAGGTTTGGCTCTCTTAAATCCCACTATAAGGCTAGAGCATCACCGAGGATCGAAAGGACAATAATTATGAATAAAAGTTTCTCAATGCACTCTAAGATGTGGACAAGGTCAAGAAGCCAAGAGGGAGTCAGAGTCCTCCCTTGATTACTGTGTTAACTAAAAACACAAAACACAGACTTTTCTTCATATCCTTACACTGAAAACAGGAGTGATTGTCCTTAGGACATTCTCTCTCTCTCTGATGGTTTAGTCCAGTGGTTCTCAACCTGGGGGTTGCAACCCCTTTGGGAACTGAACGACCTTTCACAGGAGTTGTATAGCAGATATCCTGCATATCAGATATTTACATTATGATTCATAACAGTAAAAAATTACAATTATGAAGTAGCAACAAGAGTAATTTTATGATTGGGATCATCACGACATGCCTAACTGTATTAGAGGGCTGCAGTACTGGGAAGGCTGGGAACCACTGGTTTAGGCAATTTTCACTTATTTGCCAACATGGCACCTATCAAGCAAGAAAACTAGAGTAGCCTCACTTCCACATAGGGCTTTTTAGTTTGTAGCACAAGCCATATTATTTCATTCAGTTGTCATAGTAACTGTGTGAAATGATGTAAAGGATAGTTGTTTTTTTTTTTTAATTTAATTTTCTAACTAAATCTTTTCTCTCTAATAGTACAAACCCAAAAGTTTTGACAGCAATTGGCTGGAGCATGCCTGCTGGAGACAGCAGAGCGGTGTTAACTTTTTGTCGTTACTGTTACAGAATGCCTGAGACCACCAGTCGTCTATGGAGCAGAGGTTTGCTTTGCTTCTTGGTTTCAGTTCATAGATGTTTGGCTCCATGGTTTGGGGCCTGTGTAGTAAGGCTGAACAGCACGGCAGAGTGTGCAGTAAAGCAAAGTTGCTCATCTCACAGCATCCAGGAAGCAAAGGAGAAAGGAGAGGCCCCAATATTTCCTTCTAGGGTATACCCCAAGGACCTAACTTAATTTCTATATTCTAGTCCCTCCTGATGGTGTTGCAGAATGGGGACCAAACCTTCAATTCATGGGCCTTCAGGGACATTCTAGATCCAAATAACATCAAGACCTGTTGTCCAAAGAAGAATCATATAGTAAAGACAAATGCTCACTTAAGAAGATGAATTGCAAGAACGCCCAGGCTTTACAGAAGGGAGCCCAGTTTTGGCAAATAAATCATGCCCCCGGCATCAGACAGAAAACAACTTCAGGATTGCAATTCATTGAAATTTTCAATTGCTGTCTTCTGTGATAGCCCTTCAGTAGTGTTCTTGTGTAGCGCCACTCTTGTCTGGGAGAGAGAATGGACACATGAGCCAGCCTTGCTGGTCCTAGGTCCTGTTTACTTGTCCATGTGAGATGTATGCTTTATCTGTCAAATCAATCAGAATGCTTAATATGGAGATGCTGGTAGAGAAGCCCTCTTTCCCTGAGGGTTTGCTGAGTGGTCCAATGGGAGCTGGAAGCTGTCTGCTTAGATATGAGGCTAGAGGGAGAAACAGATGTAAGGATCAGAAGAGGAGAGAGGACATGAGTGTGAAGAGCAGGAAGGGAAAGAAACAGAGTGAATGAGATCTCATAATATATGATTCCCTAGAGCTCTGGAGCCTAATTTTGACTCTATGTTTTCCAGTTACACAAACCTCCAAACCCCAAATCTCCTTTAAAAAAAAAAAAAAAACTTGAGTCACAGTAAAAACAACAGGAGTATCATTATTCATATCCTGCATTTGGATAAAAAAAAGTCAGTGGGTTTAGTGGCTTGTTTAGTAGCACATTTAACAGCCAGGAAGACCCTATGTAGTGGAAACTGGATGCCCTGCAAGAGCAGTGTTTGAAACCCAGAGCCAGAGAGGCCCTAGCAGCTGGAGACAGGCTCACAGGCACCGAGGAGCATAAAGTCTCGCAGAAGGCGAGGTCAGGAGTGGAAGGTCCTGTTCAGGCTCTGAGGGTCATGAACCCAGGATGTAGTGATGCTGGAGGCTGTGGGGCTGGCAAGAGGTTCATGGCTGTGTTGGAGCAGACACCCAGAAATGATTCATTGGATCGGAAAATGTTTTAGTTACTGTCTGGAATCAGCACACAACCTCTGATGTTTTTCATCATTTAAATATCTACCTTCACTCAGCAGCTTCTTACACATAAATTACATTGATAGTTAGTATAAAAACCCCCACACGAGGAAAGAAAGCCTAGCTGTGTGAGGAAGGGAAAATTGCAATCATTCGATGCAGCTCCCCAGGAGGCGACAGGCCCAAGTGCCTCTGGATTGGATGGAAGTTGACTTCCGCTTTCTGTAGTGTTTCCAGGCTCTGTCAGGGGCAAGGCTAAAGGTGAGACCTGAGAACCACAGCTCTCACGGCAGTCATTCTGCATCTGTAGGAAGTCCTGGACATCTGGCAGGTGTGTGGTTGGGGAACATGCTGCCCTGTGTCTAGCAGATCACTTCTGGGGGGCTGAAACAAGTACTGTCATCTGAGGACTTGGGCCCAGGCCTTGGCAGAGGGAGTGAGAGCTTTGCTACCAGGAGATCGAGGCATTGAAGCACAGAGGGGCATCCGGGCCAGACTCTCCACTGCTTTGTCAGGTTCAGCAGATAGCCCAAAGGCAGCAGGCACAGAGCAAGAGCAGGAGAGGCCCAGAGCAGAGACACATCAAGTTCAGGCCTGTGGAAGGCTGTTCACCTTTCCTGGCTGTTCTCTCTGCCATAGAATAGTCTTCTCTTGTTTGCTTGTCTTTCTGTCTCCTTCCCTCTTTTCCTCCCTTCTCTCAAGATGTAGCACAGGCTGGCCTTGAGTTCCTGATCTTCCTGCTTTGCCTCACCTACCATCGTGACCGTGTGTCATCTTTTAAATTGCAAATCAAATGTCAAGGGGGCCTTTCCTGTGCACTTATCTAAAGAACTCCAGCTCTCTCCTATCTCCCTCTTTGTAACCCCAGAACTGATTGTACTTGTATAATGGCTTACCATGTTCTGTGTGAGGATAGTGAGTTTGTTGCAAGCACTGCTGTGCCTCTGATGTCTAGAATCATGTCTAGCACGTAGTTGGTATTCTGTAGTGAGGGATTTGAAATGCGTGAGGACAAACTGTTAATTAACTGCTCTCCTGGTCTGTGTGAGTCCTACGAACCTGTGGGAATAACAATGACATTTGCACAGCCAAGATTCAGACACATGTAGCCATGTCCAGTGGACTGGAACAATGCCTTCTAAAGTTGGGTATCGGAAAGGATGGCAGCTCTCTTGAAGGGAAGCCATAAGGAAGGACTGTGTGGCTTTATTTAAGTTAGAGTGAATCTGTAAAATAACACAGTATGAAACAGGCAGAGGAAGGTATGTGGGGCATCACTACAGAACCCAGAGCCACTGGGATCTTCAGCAAGTCTGGAAGTATTGCTAGAAGTAGTCTGAGGTCATGACTTTTCCTATGGGAGAGTGGCCTAAACGCAGATGTTGTCACCAGGAATCAGCTGACATTTGGCTGCCTCTGTTGGCACAAATGGCTCCTGGGTGTGTGGGATCAGAGTGGGCTCTTTGGGTTTCTATCAGGTGTTAGGAAACCTCCTCTACCTGCTTACCAAGGAAGCTTAGTAGTGGAAAGGGGAGTCAAATAAAGGATTGAAATAGTAGAACAGCTTGATTCTAGTCAAGATAGTCAGCAAATGTTAGAACAAAAGCCTGAGTTTTGCACAAATGAATGCAGTAGATTCTACTGAGTTGGTTGAAACCTCTCCTATCGGTGGGATGTGTGTATCTGATGAAGACTGTTGGTCACTCATTTCATCCAATTGCTCATACACACTGCTCAGCCTGTTTTTAAAAATAGTTTTTTAAGTGGTAGAGCACTTGCCTAGCAAGCACAAGGCCCTGGGTTTGATCCTCAGCTCCAAAAAAAAAAAAAAAAAAGGAAAAAAGTTTTTTACTTGCATATAATTATAGATTCATATACAGTTGCAAGAAATAATGTTGACACCTGGACATGGTGGAGAATACTTGTAACCCCAGGAGGATTGTGATTTTAGTCCAGCTTGGGCTACATAGCAAGACCTTGTCCCCTCCACCCAAACCCCACAGATAACAATAATAAAATAATGTGTGTGTGTATGGTATATTCTTTCTCAGTTTCCTAACGATAGCATCTTGCAGTACATCAAACGTGCATATGGGAGCTTGCGGGGGAGGCGGGGTCCAGTATCACAACCAAGATTCCACAGCTGCTTCTGTCTCTGTAAGGTTCCCGTGCGCTCTTAGGCCACACCCACTCCTCTCCTGCAGACCACACCCACTCCTCTCCTGCAGACCACACCCACTCCTCTCCTGCAGACCACACCCACTCCTCTCCTGCAGACCACACCCACTCACTGGCCACCAGTTTCTTCTCCATTGAGATAATTTTGCCATTTCAATAACATTCTATAAATGAACGTTACCTTATATAACTTTTTGAAATTGGATTTTTTTTAAAAACTCAGTCTAATTTTGGAAAATTATTCAAATCAGTGCCATGTATCAATAATTTATTCCCCTTTTTTGATTCCATGTATATGACCCTTTTT
Organism: Onychomys torridus; assembly: GCF_903995425.1. Classification (NCBI taxonomy): domain Eukaryota; kingdom Metazoa; phylum Chordata; class Mammalia; order Rodentia; family Cricetidae; genus Onychomys; species Onychomys torridus. The sequence goes on along the minus strand of NC_050446.1, from coordinate 92,529,955 downwards.
GGATGAAAGTATGGCCAACCCTCCATACTTTCTGGTCATTCATAAGACACACACTGTCTTTAGTACATATTGTGAGCTGTCGGATGAAGGAATCAAAGCACCAAACAAACACCGTTGAAAGGAAAAGCTCTCCCCTTCGTGAGATCCTTAGTCCAGGCTGCTGCCTGGGAGAAGATTGAGGTTGGACAACAAAGTGTCATCTGCTTCCTCCCTCACCTCAAGCCTGTGGCCAGGTTTCCTTGGCTCTGCAGTCTGGATGGACTGGGGTTTGTGGCGAAGGAGTGAACACAGGATGGCAGAGAAACTTCTGTCACTGGTCTGTTTGTAGTAAGTAGTTCCCTAGTCTTCAGGTTGTGCCGGTTTTCCTGATGGTCATGATGCCTCCGTTGTGCTCTTAGCCTGTGAGTGCTATCAACCCAGCTTCTCTCTCCTGGGGCCTGTTGGCCCTGAGTGCTGCTATGGTACCACACCATGGCTCATACCACAGGAACAGGAACACAGAGGCCTCTTTGCCCTTGATGAATTCTGGGAATGCAGGCTGCCCACCACAGCCTCTTCTTTGCCAACCTGTCTGTCTCTTGGCCTTTTAGGCTTCTTAGAACACTGTGAACCCCAACTGCAGGAGACATAAATCAAGCTGCCATGATGGCCTTGTTCAAAGTTCCTTACTAGGGCAGCAGGGAGATGGACACCTGCCTGGAAAGGACTCACAGTGCACCCACAGTTCTCTAGGCTAAGGAAGGGTCCAGTCTCAATACATTTACCATAACTTAGAGAAAGCTGTGTCGTGTGTGTGTGTGTGTGTGTGTGTGTGTGTGTGTGCCATGCATGTGCATACAGAGGTCAGAGGAAAACATCTGGACTCCTCCCTTGTCACTTCTGATTGTATTCCCTTGAGCCAGGGTCTCATTAAACCCGGAGCTCATTATTTTTTGGCTAGACTGCCTGGCCAGCTAACCTCAGTAATCCTCTTAACTCCCCCAGTCTTCCCCATCACTACTGGGGTTATTTATAGATGTGTGTGGTGTTTTACATGCGTCTGGTTTCCCATCACTACTGGGGTTATAGATGTGTGTGGTGTTTTACATGGGTCTGGTTTCCCACACTACTGGGGTTATAGATGTGTGTGGTGTTTTACATGGGTCTGGTTCCCATTCATTACTGGGGTTATAGATGTATGTGGTGTTTTACCTGGGTCTGGGGATCTGAATGCAGGTCTTCATGTTTGTGCAGCAGGTGTTCTTAACCACTGAGTCATTTCTCCAGCCCTGACATCTGCTTATTTCCCCCAAAGGTTTACTTTTAATTATGTGAATGCATATGTGCCTCTGTGTGTGTATGTGCAGGTGTGTGGTTTCCCGAAGAAGCCAGAAAAGGACATCAGATCTGGAGCTGGAGTTACAGCTGGTTGCCAGCCACCTAACATAGGTTCTGGGTATCGAACACCGGTCCTCTGCCAGAGTAGCACTAGTAAGCACTAAGCCACCTCTCCAGCACAAACTCTTGACACCTTACTTTACAGTGCTCTGTAGCATCTGATGCCTTGGTCAAATGTTCTCTTTCCAGTTACAAAGCACTATGTTGATTTAGAAAAAGGCTGCATGCCTACTTAGAACACATGAGGCAGTTTTGTTGATGCTTACTGAAAACACATGAGGCAGTTTTTTTGTTTGTTTGTTTGTTTTTCTGAGACAGGGTTTCTTTGTGTAGCTTTGCGCCTTTCCTGGATCTCACTCTGTAGACCAGGCTGGCCTCGAACTCACAGAGATCCACCTGCTTCTGCCTCCCGAGTGCTGGGATTAAAGGCGTGTGCCGCCACCGCCCGGCCATGAGGCAGTTTTGTTGACGCCCTCTGTATTATTCTTTGGCATCAGCATCTGGTTTTGCTAGGAGAATTTTGAAGCTATCTCCTAGAAGTTTCTAGGGCTTACTGCCATTGCTTCACGTTCTGGAGATGAGACACCAACTACCCTTTAAACAACAAACAAAAACCCACCCACAAATGACACGGCCATTGGGTATTTTAGAGCAATCCAGGGTGGACTAACCTGCTCCTTTTGTAACTTTTCCTCCCTTCCTCTCCCTGTGTGTGTTTTCCGTTCACAAACTCCATGATACAATCAGATACACTTTTCAGAGAGCCTTTACAGAGCTGGCAGTTTCTAGCCTACGTCTTCAGGAATGATGAATGATGATGTCTCTCTTTTTCACGGATCCTGTCAGATGACCTCTGGTGGACCCCATATATCACCAACAGATAATTTCAGGTCGTCATGCCTTCGCCAAAGTTCAGATAATGTATTACTTGTTCCGAATAAAGTAATTGGAGGGTGCCTTGTATTAAGAATGACTTAGTTATTTTCTGAGCCAGGATGTTTGAGGACATCTCCGCCTTGTATGCCTTAAAGGGTAAGTGCTATTGACTCTCTGGTTTCCCCCGGCATCCCTGTGTGGACTCATTTGCACCTTTAATTACAGCTACTTTTGGTTGGGACCTACTGTGCGGTTTCTTAGGACAAGAAACACGTTTTCGAGGCTGCTAAGTGGAAAGGAAAGAATAACTCTCCAAAGTCTATGTGAGTGTGAAATTAATTTCCAGGAACACAGAGTTCAATCGAGACTCATGCAGAGACAAAATAATCAAATTTCAGTTCCTAACCCTGCTCATCGATTGGCAAGAATAGCATCTTTTGTGTTTGTCCTGTTGTTTCTGTAGCTTGCTCCCAAGCCTTCAGATCGTTATCTACCAAAGAGCAGAGGCCGAAAATGAAGTCTTCTGCCTTTGCTATGTGAAAGGAGGGTGAGGGACTGGAGGCCTAACTGCCTGTTTCTCCGTGGGGTGCTGCCCTTGTTAAGATCGGATGGGACCTTGCTCTGAAGAGCACCCAATCATTTTTCTTGTTAGTAACCAATCAATGGGCTCTAGCTGGTGAGGCTCACTCACACTAGGTGAGAGGAAGGTGAGATCTGGCCCTGTTGCCGAGCCAGATGGAGGCCTGGTAAAGCTGTCTCTTTATGACCACAAGGCTGAGCTTCTTGGACTTGGGAAGCCATGGGTTCGATCCTTAGCCTCATATAAAGTGAGTGTAGTGCGCCTGTAATACCAGAAATTAGGAGGTAGAGGTTGGAGGGTCGGAAGTTCAAAGTCATCCCATCTGCACTGAGAGTCTGAGGCCAGTCTGGGATACACAAGACAGTGTCTCTGAAAAGAAAGTAAAAACTAGCCTTACTTACTTGTTAAAAATGCGGGTTCCTATTCTGCTAGCAAGATTTCTATTTGCTTGGGTTGTTTTGGTCTGCTGGCATCTGTTGTTTTGCTGGGCACACTAGATGATTTTATTTTTTTTATGTAGGTGCTTCACCTTGACTGAGGGACGCCTGACCACTTTCTTAGAGTCTCTTGAGATGGCGGTAGGTATTGGGGTTACCCCATAGGATGTAGCTCTGGGAGACAAACCATGAGGACAAATGCCTGGAAACTAGATGAGAGAAAGCTGGTTGTTTAATGTGAGTGCTGAGGTCACTAGGAGGCCTTTGTCCTCTTCAGGGAGTGGCATTGTCTGCAGCCTTCTTTTCCTTGCCAAGGTCAGATTGAGAAGGGGAGGATCCAGAATGCAGTTTGGTGCCAGTTTTACTATTACTTTATTGTTATTGTTTGTGTACACTCAAACCAGAGGTCAACCTGGGTGGTATTCCTCAGGAGCCATCTACCTTTTTAAACAGAGTCGCTCACTGGTATCTGGGTTAAGCTGGTTGGCCAAAGAACTTCTGAGTTCTGCCTGTCTTCACCTCCCCAGTGCTGGGACAACTTTACTGACTGACCTTTCTACTTCGTCTACCCATAATGAGTGGCATTACTTAAATGCTGAGGATAATGTAAGAAAAACAGAGAGACTCTCATATGACTAGGCAGGATCCCCTCAAAACTTTATGAATGAGATCACTGATTTTCCAAGCCCCGTTCCTGCTAAGTATCTCTGTGATAATCTTGTAAATAGTCATTAAATTACTTATTCAAAAGGCAAGAGGGGAGTTCTGACATTTGCTTTTATGGTGAATCATTTTATAAATGTTGTGTTGGGTGATATGACTATCTTTCCATTACTTTGGGTACCCTTGAAGCCTCAAATATCAGCACCGATGACCAGATGGGCTACTGTGTTGTCAGAAACATGTTGGAACTGCCTGAGGCAGTTCTAATTCTAACTTATGGATGAGGGACCGTGAATCCTTTTTGACTTGTTCCTGGTAGAATTTTCTAAGATTCACAAAACTTTCATTGATGTAGAAATCCAAATTTCAGACCATGTCCACCACCCCATGGGGTCTGGTCACATGTGTCCTGGATACTTCTCCCCTTAAACCATTTCAATCAAATTTATTTCTACCATCTTCTGGGACTGTGGGAAAGATTGTTTTCAGCTGGGCACTAGAAAGGGCAAGTGGGTGATCAGAAAGAGCAATTAAGGGCTATTTGGCTTTTGGGGAGAACTGTGACAGATTTAGCATGCAAATCTGTTGTTAGAACATAGGCAACCAGGGAGCAGGTGGGCAGCTTTGAAAGGACATTTCTCTGTGATTTGCCTTGTTTATTAGGCTCCTTTATTGTTGCTTTCAGGTGTCTTTAATTTTGTCTATGGGACCTTTGTGTATCACCTCAGGACATGAGTGCAAAGGCTAGTTTAAATCTCTCCTGCCCCCTTTGAATCTCAACGTTAGGGTGTGGGGACCTTGGCTAAACTGAATTTACACGTAGCCTTGTTGACTTGTGCCGATGTTAACTTGTCAATTCAGTGAGTGAAATGTTTACTGAGTCTTTATTTCATGTGCTGTCACTATGCTTCTCTTTCATTGGCCATATCTTTATCAAATTCAGGAGGTCAGATTAGCACTTCAGTAGTCTTTTAATCTAAATTTAATCACAGCATTTTAATTCTTTCAACAACCTCTTAGATTTAGGGGGAAGGGAGGATCTGATTATGCCATGTAACAGTATTGCTTTCAGTGAGCCTTCCTATGTGTCTTTTATGTCTTCATTTAAATGATTAGTTTAAAGAGGTCTAGTGGTCAGGGGACAAGATTGCCTTTCTAGGTTGATTTTAATTTATCAATCACAATCTTTCTGGAATAACTGTGAAACTAATTATGAATATACAGAGTAGAACTATCATCCAAGCCCATGTTGGTTTATCTTGTTTACAAGAGTATTCTGTTATATCTTGCCAGAGATATCACTGAATGCCAGAGACACCATGTGTGATGTGTTTCTTAGAATTATTGGTGTAAGAAGATGAGAAGGATGTGCTATGGCTTAGCCTTAGTGTAGTCACGGTCCCTCCTGATGAGTATGCTTGCCTTTCTGCCAAATGTTAATAGTGGTGTCAGGCCGAGCAATACGAATTTCATTCAGTTTTTCTTCTTCCTCTTTTTGCTATCTTAAGCCTTTTGGTTCCATTTATGCTTCCCATAATTCCTTGAAGCTCACCAGAGGTGGTGTGCAATAGTTCTCACATTGCAGTGTGTAAAGGAATCTCTTAAGTGAAGATTCTAATTCAGGAGGTCTGGGATGCTGCACTGTAGGCGATGTTGACATTGATGGTGCACAGACTATATGAACTCTGAGCATCTAGAAGCTAGAAGACTTGGTGTTCCAGATAAAAGTCTAACTTTGGGTAGTCCTCTAGAACATGAAGGAGGGGCTCTGATGGGTGATGCCACCTCTTATTAACTTTTTTTTTTTGCGTGTGTGTGCAGGTGCGTGTATGCGTGTTTGTTTACATGTGTTCAGGGGCATGTGGAGGTCAGAGGTTGATATCAGATGTCTCCTTCAATCACACTCCACTTTATTTAAGTGAGTTCTCTTGCTGAATCTGGACCCATTTGGCTACTCTAGCTAGCCAGCTTGCCCCAGGGATCCCCTGTCTCCACCTCCATCTATCATCCCTGCCAGGCTTTACATGGATGCTGAGGATCTGAATACTCGTCCTCAAATTTGTGCAATAAATGCTTTGTCCAGTGACCAGTCTCCCCAACTCCAGTGCTCTGTAGTGTCTCTAAATGAAGCAGCATCCTGATCTTTCCACTGGTACCTCCCTCGTCCACTCATTTCCAAGGTTGCTTGCTCCCGGTGGTTGCTCTGCCCCTTGCCCCGTCTCCAAAAGCCTTTCTTCTTTGTCCCATTCATACTCGCTGTGGGAAGAGCAGCCCTACTGTTCACACTTGTTTCATCCCTTCTGATTCCTCTTTAGTCCACCACTCTGATGATGCTACTCTTCTCTTTAAAAGCTTCTCTTGGCTGCCCACCCTCTTTAGCTCCTTCTGATGACATCGCTAATGGTTCTTGCTTCCCTCTCTAGCCGGCTTCTTACACTGCAAGGGTTTCACACTCTCATTCTTAGAGCTCACCAGTCTGGTCACTTTCCTTAGTGCTGTTCGTGCCTTAGCACCTCTTGTTCCCCATCCATAATAACTCTTTCTTTCTCTTCTTTCTCTTCTTTCTTTCTTTCTTTCTTTCTTTCTTTCTTTCTTTCTTTCTTTCTTTCTTTCTTTCTTTCTTTCTTTCTTTCTTCCTTCTTTCCTTCCTTCCTTCCTTTCTTTCTTCCTTCCTTCCTTCCTTCCTTCCTTCCTTTCTTTCTTCCTTCCTTCCTTCCTTCCTTTCTTCCATAATCACTCGACTAACTCCTCTTACTCTTTGTATATTCCTTTTGCTCTTGCATTCGTACAGCTGAGACTTTGCCTCAAGTCTCAAAAGAGACTTTGAACAGTATGCCTTTGAAGAGTTTTAGGACTGTTAAGACTATGGGAGACTGGGGAAGTTAGAGTAAATGCTTTTTTGCATTGTGAGATGCCCATAAGCCCTTGAGGGTAGGGGTAGACTATTACAGTTCAGATCTGACGTGTTCCCCACTGGCTCTCATCTGAAACACTTGGTCCCTGCCTTGTAGTAATAGCAATGTAACTTTCTATCTCTGCTTGTATAATCCAAGAACATTTGAAAAGGTTCTTGTGCCTGCCCTTTCTAGGCCGCAGTTATAATGGTAGGGTTATGATGGAAGAGGTACTGTCTTAGTTAGGGTTTCTGTTGCTGTGAAGAGACGCCATGGCCATGGCAACTCTTATAAAGGACATTTAATTGTGGTGGCTCACTTACAGTTCAGAGGTTCAGTCCATTATCATGGTGGGACATGGCAGTGTGCAGGCAGACATCGTGCTGGAGAAGTAGCTGAGAGTCCTATATCTTGCAGGCAACAGGAAGTCCACTTACTCACTGGATGACATCTTGGGCATAGGAAACATCAAAGCCTGTTCTCACAGTGACACACTACCTCCAACAAGCCCATACCCACTCCAACAAAGCAACATCTCCTAATAGTGTCACTCCTTATGAGATTATGGGGCCAGCTACATTCAAACCACCACAGGTATTATCTCAGCTTCTTACCAAAGGGCTTAAGGGTACTGAGTCTGTAAAATCACTGTAAATCTTATTTTAAATAAAGAAGTACTTAGCTATCACTCGGTAAATGAAGAGAAAGAGGAACTATTTAAAATTAGTTCAACATTGTATGAATTACTCTAGCTTACCTACACATTAGTTATTACATTCATGGGAATAGATTGATAAAATTTCATCAGATGTGAATCTATTCATTATGTCTGTAAAAATAATGATGAGTGGTAAGCTTGGGACCTTGATATCATCTTGCATTGGCTGTCCCTGATAGCCTTGTGGCTTTCAGAGTGGTCACAGACATCACCACTTTAATTTGGATTTCTCAACAGAAATGGAGAATAGAGGCGGAGAGCTTCCTGAAAGGGTGCAGATGTTCAGGCTGGGTGAATGATTAGCTGACTTATTCATGTTGCAATATAGACACAGGAGCCTGAAATAAACTAAGACCCCAAGAAACTAGGCTGTGGTCAAAGGAAATTTCTTGGTTAAAATTTGAAAATATTTTCCATAGCTGTGGTCATGATTCCCGAGGCAACAAATGCCATGTCAGCTGGGTTGCCATGGCACTTGCTGGTCAGAGGGGAATGGTGATAGGAGAGATTGAGGGCTGTCACACTTCAAACTTTCTGTGCCGAGTGGCCTTTTGTGTAAGCTCTACCTATAGGTCTTATTTCCCTGAACACAATAGGCATTTGACAAATGTAGGTAGAATGAATTAAATGAAGGGAACACTTATGTTTTATAACGAGGTTTTGGGGCCTCTGTGTCTCTGAGTGACCTAGATGCCTACGATGCTGAGACAGCCCTGGAGAAGGGAATTGCCGCTTCATTAGGATGCCACAGGTATTGATATAATATCCTTTCCCCCTGGGACACAGAGCTGCTGCTGAATTACGTTCTAGCTGAAGTGCCTGGAGTGGGACTCAGGCCTATTTTCTCATGACTGATTCCCTGGCAGCTCTGTTTCTGGGTCTGTGCTGCCCCTGAGCATAAGGCATTTGTTCAGACTGATCTCAGCCTCCGGTGAGTGGCACCAGAATACCAAAGAACCATAGCCAGAGCTGGGGGCGATGTTTTCAATTGTGAAAGTTCCTAGTTGCAATAGTTTGTTTTGTTAAAGAGCACTCGGCCGTGCCAAAGTGATTCTTCTTTTGAGGATAATGTTCCTGGGATAAAAATAGGACTTACTTACGTAAGGCCATTGTGGGTTGTGGCTGAGGGGTTCTGAGTCAGATAGCGTTAGAGTTAAGTTCTGGCTCTGCCACTTGCTGATGGTTTTATCCTTGGGTCAGCTTTCATTCTTGTGGTGGTATTGTGTTCCCCAATATATTGTGCACCCTAATAAACTTATCTGGGGTCAGAGACAGAACAGCCACAATATTAAACATACAGATTAGGCAGTGGTAGCACATGCCTTTAATCCTAGCATTCCAGAGGCAGAAATCCATCTGTTCAAGGTTACATCCAAGCTTGGTGACCCATGCCTTTAATCCCAGGGAGTTATGGTAGAAAGAGAAAGATATATAAGGCGTGAAGACCAGAAACTAGAAGCATTTGGCTGGTTAAGCATTTGGCTGGTTAAGCTTTTAGGCTTTGGAGCAGCTGAGACCCATTCGGATGAGGACACAGAGGCTTCCAGTCTGAGGAAACAGGATCAGCTGAGGAACTGGCGAGGTGAGGTAGCTGTGGCTTGTTCTGCTTCTCTGATCTTCCAGCATTCACCCCAATACCTGGTCTCAGGTTTGATTTTATTAACAAGACTCTTTAAGATTCCTGCTACACATTTTTTTTACTTTTTTAAAAATTTGCATGTGTGCATTTCCTGCAGGTATGTCTATGTGAAAGTGTCAGATCTTAGAGTTACAGACAGTTGTTAGCTGCCATGTGGGTGCTGGGAATTGAACCCAGGTCCTCTGGAAGAGAAGTCAGTGCTCTTAACCACTGAGCCATCTTTCCAGCCCCCCCCCCCACATTCTTTTTAAAATAATGGTTTTTTTATTGTAACAAATCAAGGGCTGTTTGCCATGCAAGCAAGAGGACCTGAGTTTGACTCTCCATCACTCATATAAAAGCCATGCATGGCCCTGTGTGCCTGTTGCTTCAGTGTTTGGGGACAGAGATGGGTGGATACCAGAAGCTTGTTGGCTAGTCAGCTAGCCTTGATAAAACAGTTAGCTTTGGGATCAGTGAGAGACCGTGTCCCTAAGAGTAAGGTTGGGGAGCTGGACATGGTAGTGCATGCCCTAATCCTAGAACTTGGAAGGCAGAGGCCTCCTGTTCAGGACCAGATTTCAGGCCAGCCAGGAATGCATGGTGAGACCCTATCTCAATAAACAAACAAACAAACACACAAAAAACAAACAAATAAATAAAGTAGGGTTTGATAGACAGCTGACCATGCTCCTTTTGTCTGTGAATGCACCATGTTCATGCATATCACACACACACACACACACACACACACACACACACACACACACACACACACACACTAAAATTTGATAAATAAATAAGGAAATAATGAAATTTCTCATTTTCTTTTTTTCCATTTCCAACGTTCTAAGGTATATAGCAGGGCCACATTCATTTTCTAGGATTATAGTGCCAAATTGTCCCAAGCCAAATGGTCTAAAACATCAGAAATTTGTTCTCTCAGGCTTGGGAGGCCAGGGCTCTAAAGTCAGGGGTGTGAGCAGGGCTGACTCTTCTGGGAGCTCTGAGGGAGAGTCTGTCTGCCTTGTAAACTCTTAAGGGCAGCAGTGTGTTGTTGATATTGATCTCTTGGCTCTAAGAAAGAAGCCTGGCTTTGTAGTGCGGGTGATTCTCACAGTGTAGATGCTCCCCATCCACAGTCAGTCCTACACTATCACTTCCACGTCCATAGTCAGTCAGTCCTACACTATCAGTGGGACCTCACTGGTTGTGCAGAGAAGAGGAGCATGGCCCTGTAAGAGGCCTGGTTTCCACACACTGATGGAGGACTGAATCTTTGGAGAGACTGAGGAGAGTAGCTCCTTTTGGGGGTGTTATTGGTTTACTAATGTCTTTTATTATTTATTAAGCACCAACTATATATCAAGCATTGCTTTCGGAATTGGAAATTTAGATGGGGACAAGAAAAAAAAATCACTGAACTCATGACATTTGTGTCCCAGTGTGAGGCATTCAGAAAGTTCTAATTACAGCTGGTTCCAATATTTGGGAATAGCATGAGTCAGGGTCCCAAAACACTTTTATTTATTCTTAAAAAGATTTATCTTCATATTTGTGTGTGTGTGTGTGTGTATGTGTGTGTGTGAGAGAGAGAGACAGAGACAGAGACAGAGACAGAGACAGAGACAGAGAGAGAGAGCCTGCTACAAGTGTGTGGATATCTATGGAAACTGGAAGAGGGCACTGGATTCCCCGGAGCTAGAACTACAGGCAGCTGTGAGTCTCCTGATGTGGGTCTGGGAACTGAGCTTTGATTGTCTGGAAGAGTAGTAAATGCTCCTAACTATTGATCCAGTCTCTTAAGTTCCTTCGGAACACTTCACTAAACACTGAAACCTGAGTTAAGTTCCTGTAACACTTACTCACTAAACAGAGAAATCTGCCTGGGCTCGTCGTCTTGTTCCTGGTGTGAAGCAGGGATTGCCAAGGGAGGCAGAACTGTCCTCTCACCTGTCTTTGGAACTGCAGAGTCCGACTGCTCTCTTAGGACTGTGGCTGTGTGCCTCTGGAAGAGGAGGTGCTAAAGAGCGAAGAAGACAGTGTGCTCGCTCAGGATTCCAGGCACCTAGTAGTCCAGAAGTGACTGTGGTGGCAGACTGTTGCATGTTTTAGTTAAAGTTCCAGGTAAGAGTGGATAGGCTTTGGGGAAACCAAAGGGAGTCTAAGATCAGGAAGTCTGCGTGCTGTGGAAGGTCAGGGCCTGGTTTAATGCGGCTCCTGAAGGGATAACAGTAGAGAGAAGGGCAACTTGTATATTTAGGGAGGAAAGTGCTTTTTCTTTTATGAGTCTCAGTTCTCAGCTGAGACTCTTGTAAGACACGCTAATAAGAGAAGAATAAATGGATCCTTGTTAGTAGGTGTGTCTCATGAATATGTATGTTTTATACTCTAGCAATACCACAGATGAGGGAATTTATGAAGCAATGAAACTTTCTCACAGCTCTAAAAGCTAAGACGGCTAGTTTTGAGGTGCCAGCCTCTGATGGGGCTTCTTGCTACGTCCTAATGTGATGGAGGGCATCACGTGTCAAAAGAACAGGAGCTATTGCTTATGTCGAGAGAGCTCAGTTTTGATCACAAAGCCACTCTCCTGTGACATTGTCACTAATACATCATTTGAGTGGAGCCCTGGTCACAGTCACCTTTTACAGGTACCTACCGCTTAGCACAGTGGCAGTTGAGCCATGAATTGTGAAGGAGACGTTCAAGCCATTAGCATGGGCAATACTCCAAGAAATCAGTCAATCTTGAAGAGGTAGCTTTAGTGCTCTGACTTCTAGAACATCTTTAACAAAGAACAATATAGTTTTAGAGAGCTTAAAATACCTAAGAAGAGAGCCTTGGATTTCTCAGGACACTAAAGTTTGGGAAGGCAGATCTAGTCCTGTGCACTTAACAGTGGGCTATGATCTGAGAAGTGTTAAGTGATTTTTTGTCATGGTGTGCACACCACCCAGATGGTAGAACCCACTACACACCTAGATGAGGTAATAGGTTTATAGCCTTTTGCACATAATTATACAGCGTATTATTATACTGTACACAGTGGGCAGTTACAATACAGTGAGTGTTGGTACATTTAAATGTATCTAGAAGTAGGCAAGGTACAGAGATATTACTAGGTGTATTGGCCACTTTTCTGTGATAATTTTTTTATTCTCTGAGAATTTCATGCATGCTGTGGTGGTGTGAAAGAAAGTGGCCCCCAAAGGAGTGCCACTATTAGGAGGTGTGGCCTTGTTGTAGTAGGTGTTGGTCTTCTTGGAGGAAGTGTGTTACTGTAGAGGTGGGCTTTGAGGTCTCATATATGCTCAAGATACCGCCCAGTGTCTCAGACCACTTCCTGTTGCCTACAAGTTAAGATGTAGGACTCTCAGCTCCTTCTCCAGCACCATCTCTGCCTAACAGCCACCATGTCCCACCATGATGATAATGGACTAGACCTCTGAAAATGTAAGCCAGGCCCAATTAAATATTTTCCCTTTATATAAGAGTTGCCGTGGTCATGGTGTCTCTTCACAGCAATAGAAACCCTAACAAAGACACATGTATACTATGAAATACAGGCATAGCCATTCCAATTTCCCCTCCAACTCCCCCATATCCTCACCAACATGTCCCCTTCCCAACTTGATGTCCTCTTTGTGTGTGAGAACCCACTAAGTCCAGTTAGTGATGTCTATGTGCCAGTTGTGGAGCCGTCCACTGGAGCATGGGAAACTTACCGGTGGCCACACCTCGAGGAAGAATGTTCTCCCCTACCCCCAAGCAACTCTTAATTGACAGTAGCCCCTCAGTAAAGAATGGAGCCTGGAGAGCCAATCTGTGCCAGAATTTTGGCTGACTTCCTCTTGTGCAGGTGACCACAGCTGCTGTGACTTTGTAAGTGCAGTCGATTTGCTGGGTCCAGGAGACAACGCTTCATGGTGCTCCTCAGGGTGCTCCTCAGGGTGCTCCTCACGGTGCTCCTCCCCATCCTCTGGCTCTTGCATTCTTTCTCCTCCTCTTCTGAGGTGTTCTCTAAGCCTTATGGGTGGGAGTTAGTTAGTTTTTCTGTTGTTGTGGCAAACACTTGAGAAAAACAATAGTGAAGAATTATTTATTTTGGCTAGTGGTTTCCATAGCAAGCTTTCATGTTGGACTGTCCTTGGACTACCAGTCCCCAAATAATGACCTGAAGACTTATTATTAATTATGAAAGCTTTCCCCCAACTAACCCATATTTTTAAAGCTATGCTCTGCCATGTGGCTTTTCTTAGTGTGGCACATCCAACTTGCTCCGAATCTGCTGGTGAAATTGACCACCTAGATTCCTCCTCCTAGTTTCTCTGTCTCTGCCCGGAAGTCCTGCCTATTCTCTCCTGCCTAGCTATTGGTCATTCAGTTCTTTATTAAACCAATCACAGTGATACATCTTCACACAGTGTAAACAAATATTCCACAACAGGTTTCAGTGGTTTTCAACCCATAGTTCTCATGGTGAGAGATAATATCGTGGCAGTGGGGGTATGTGGCAGAGGCCATCCACCTTGTAGTGGGCAGAAAGCAGGAAGAAATAGGCTCCCAGGACAATATACAGCTCCCAGGGTCATGTCCCTAGTATCCTCCTTCATCTAGACCCCACCTCTTAAAGTTACCAGATTTCCCTAAAATAGGACTACCAGCTGGAGACCAAACCTTTAATACATGCGTGTTTCTGAGGGAGACTTCATATTTAAGCCATGACACTAGCTAGTAGAACTTTTTCAGTTCTATTTTATGTCACGGGACCACTGTTCTCTATGTGACCCATCAGAAAATGATGTTATTTGATACATGGCTACCTTTGAAAGCTAGGGAGTTAAGTTTGTTACGTGAATTCCTTTGGTGCCTTCTCCAGTCTGAGAAGGGTCTAAAGTCACCCATGGCAGTCAAGTCAACCTCCAGATGGGAAAGAAAACATGATTACAAATTTATGTCCTCATCTTAGGCAGGTGGATGGCAGGGAGGTTTTATTGCCTCATTTGCTTCAACCGTCTTCAGACTGAAATAATAGTTATGTAACAGTAGCATGCTTTGGGGTGCATATTCTTCCTTCTTTGGACATACTTCCTTGTAATAAGACTTAAGATTACTGTGCCAAGTTTACTAATAGCTGGTGTGATTTGAGGTGAAATTTTCCTCTAGGAAGGTGTGTTTTCTGTAAATTCAGAAGCTTTAGAGGAGCAAGTGCAGGAAGAAAGGGGCATCGTGTTTTAGGGGCTGGTGAGGTGGCTCAGCAGGTCAAGGCGCTTGATGCCAAGCTTGATAATGTGAATCCTGCCTCTGGAACCCCCATGGTGGGAGGAGAGGGCCAATTCCCACAGGTTATCCTCTGGCCTTCACATGCATGATATGGCATCCTCACACACCCACACAAAATAAAATACATGAATAACTAGAACAAACGAGGAGAAATCAAGTGCTGGGTGCTGCATGGGCCTAGTCTGGGCTACAGGGCTTGTTGTAGCCATTACTCATGTTGGTTTTCAATGGATTGAATGTACCACCTGCTCACAATATCTAATGCTGCTGTGGCCTGAGTGCCATTAGTTCACACAACTGGTCCATGCAGCAGCTACCCCACTGTGTTTGGGAGCCCCACTGCTCCTTCATGGCTAGGCCACCTTGACCTTTGCTAAGAGAATGGACCCATACACATAGAATGCTGGCTTGGAATTTAAATTGCAACTGTCCTGTGCTTAACCAAGTAAAGAAGATGAACTCTTTACTTGGGACTCTTTCCAGTTACTCAGAAGTTGCCTGTGTTTCCCTCTGCTTATTCAGTATGGATGTCTTGTGTCTGTAGTTACCTAGGAAGCTACCCAAAGCTTTATAGAGCTATCCACAGCTTCTGGAGTGGAGTTTAAACATATGTATCTCTAATAAGTGTCACAGATGATTCTGGTTTTTGAGACAGGATTTCTCTCTGTAGCTCTGACTGTCCTGGAACTCACTCTGTAGACCAGGATGGCTTTGAACTCACAGAGATCTGCCTGTTTCTTCCACCGGAGTACTGGGATTAAAGATGTGTGCCACCACCACCTGGCTTGGTTTAGACACTTAAAGTTAGGAAATCTTTAGAGTTCCTCAGGGGTCACAAGCTGTGTTCCTTTGGGACAGACTGAAAAGAATTACTGTAGCCCGACTTTTTAGAATGCCCATGCAGTCTTAGGGCAGCAAAGATCTCCCTTGCTCAAGCATCTCTGTGATGTGACATTTAGCAGACAGCAGGCTTGGTCCATTCCTCATTATGGATGAAAGTAGAGATAATTGTTTTGGTTTTGACTGTTGAAGTGTAATTCTCCTAGTATTATTTAAGTGACCCAGACATTTGCATAAGAATTTACAAAAATGATCAGGATAAGTAAACATTTTCTGTATGTGTGACTCCTTTTTTGTCACTCTAGTATTTGTGTGCCACATGTGGGTTCTTCCATTGTGCTTGGAGGAGAAACAGCACAGATACCCTTATCTGGGTGCAGAATTGTCATTTTGCAGATGTGAAAATCAAGATGAGGGTAGATGATGCTTTCTTTCTTTCTTCCTTCCTTCCTTCCTTCCTTCCTTCCTTCCTTCCTTCCTTCCTTCCTTCCTTCCTTCCTTCCTTTCTTTCTTTCTTTCTTTCTTTCTTTCTTTCTTTCTTTCTTTCTTTCTTTTTGAGCTGTGGATCAAACCCAGGGCCTTGTGCCTACCACTGAGCTAAATCCCCAACCCGAGGATGCTTTCTTAAAGCAGGCATGTTAGGCTGGAGGGAGTCCCCTGATCCCTACTTCTAAGTGAGAATCTGCTCCTCGTTGAATGGCCCATCGAACAGGGGGGAAGGGTCCTAGTGGAAGAATGCACGTTCTCTGCTGAGTCCCACAGTCTTGGCAAACAAAACCTAACAGTCCCATTTCTAAAGACATGTATGGATTGTGTTCTTCTGGGGAAGCAGGGCAGTTGCTAAGAACTGTCCCTCAACCTGAGAAAATGTCTCACTGTCTGAATCTTGTATCTTCTACAATAGTGAACCCTCTCATATTAAAAGAGAGGGCCCCTGGGTGGCTGAACTAATCTAAGCTGGGGGACTGCCCTCAGTGCCTGTGAGGGCAGGTGTGCTGTAATTAGCAAGTCCTGTGATAAATGTGCCACAGTTAATTAATTGGAAGACTTGTCTCTAATTTTTTTTGGAGACCCACAAATGATTCAGTTAATTAATGTGTGGCAGTAGCTGCCCAGACACATAGAGGTGGGGATGGGTTTGTACATAGTTTGAATTCCTATTCTGCCTCCTTATCCTCTTTTTACCTGATGTGCTCTGGAAAGCATCTTGGCTTTTAAAAAGAGAACAGACACAATACTTACTGTGGGATTAGCAGAAAAAGCATAGTTCTTGGTTCCCTGAAAGGATGCCAAAGGAGAATCTCTGTAACTTCTGCTAAAGTGGCATTTTCAGACTCTTTGGTTAATCCAGTTAGGAGAACAGGGGTAATTTGAGTCATTGGTAAAGAATAGGTTTCTAGCAGTGGTAGTTAATGTTGTTGACTTGATAGGATCTGGAATCACCTTAAATATAAGTTCCTGGGCATGCCTATGAGGGATTATGTAGATGAGGTTAATTGAGGTGAACTCTGACACTAAACTGTAAGTTTGGGCCCTAGACTTTTTAAAAAGCAGAAATTGAGCTGAGCATAAGCATGTATCACTCTTTCCTCCTGACTGTGGCTGCAGTGTGGTCATCAGCGACTTCCTTGCCATGATGGACTCTGCCCTTGAACTCTGAGCCAAAACAAACACTTTCTCAAGTTTCTTTTGTCAGGGTCTTTTTATCAGAACAAGAAGGGTAATACAGTGGTAAAGGACGAGGGAGCTTAGAGCAATTTCTTGGAAGAAAAACAACCACTGACGTTAGTAGACAGTCTGAGGTTTGAGTCAGTGGTGTTTTGGTTCGTGGCACTTAAGGAAATTGGAGATGTCATTGGTTATATGGCAGCCACTGCCTACGAGGCATCCATCTCCTTATTTCCTCCTCAAGGAATCTTGCTTTTGTTTTCATCAACACAGTGCCTAGATGGAAATATCTCCCAGACTCCTTTGCAGCTAGGGGTGTCTATATCACTTGTGTTTTGACCATAAATGCCAGTGGCACTGAGTAAAGTTCTGAAATACTGTGAGGTAAAAGGGAGTAGATGAAGCTGAGGTCCACCTCTTGTCTTTGACTTTCCTGCCTGGTAGTGGGTTCTAAGGGTGGACAATTTGTCTTGAAGGCATGAGGATCCAAGCCTTGTATTATGAAGTTACAAATCTGGGGCCTTCCTTGATGATGTCTCTGGATAACTTCCTCCATCTCTTATGGAATTTGGTTTATATGGACAGAATCACCTTCATTACTTTGATCTGTTGGATTTCTGATACAGAGTCAAATGTGCCTTTTAGAAGCTATTAGGCAGAATATTACATATATGTGCATATATATGTATATTACTAGGTTGTGTAATTATAGTGTATGATAAACACTAGCTTATGGAGTTAGATAGTTTAGATATGGAGAGATTCCCGCATCTACTGGGTTTGCTTTGTTGGGAGTACAGGACATAGAGGCATAAAAACTTGCCAAATGTTGCTACACCAGGCAGTGTTTAGTATCAGTCAGGTCATCATTTACTCTGTTTACTGCTCTGTGTAAGGGAAGATCGCACCCAAAGTCTGTCAAGGCAGGAGCCAACAAGTTGGTGTGACTCCTTTGTTTGAAGGATGTGGGTTCTGAGGGATTTGTCTGCAGCTAGCAGGAGGCTCTGTGGGCATGACCCGGTGATTGCCTCCATGAGGAGTGTTTGGACCTCTTTTTTTCCTCCTCTCGGCCAGAGATGTTGGTCTGGGATCATGTCGAGCTATAGATCTGTTGCCTTATTGGAGGCAGTTCCATTAAGTAGGCTTTCCCTAACTAGATTCAGTAAGCAGCAGATAACCATGATTTGGACAAAGGCATATTAGAGGAGTGTTATACGCATCACCTACTGCCCTTTCCTTTGGCCACTTTTTAGTAACTCTTCTAGATCTTACTGTTACAGATAACTATTGATTATTAATTCCCTCTTCTTGTGACAAGAAAGGAAAAGTACTTAGTAGGGAATGTTTTAGGACTTTATGCTCAGAAGAGAAAAAAATTTCCCAAAGATCATATAGAATATTCTAGACTGTTTATTTCTATGCCTTGATGTTTCTCAGATGTTTAGCAACCACACACCACTCAGAGGGTGCTTTGTGAATGTCCACACCATAATTGAGGTAAACTTTAAAAATAATGGCTATTTAGAAAATTTTAATTATAATTTTGTTTACCATGTATGTGTGTGTTTGTGTGTATGTGTATATATGTGTGTGTATGTGTGTGTGTGTGTGTGTGTGTGTGTGTCTGTCTGTCTGTCTGTCTTCTTTCAGTTTGTCTGTCTGTTTACTGGTATCATGATGTACATGTGGAGATCAGAAGACAACTTGTAGACGTTGATTCTTTCCCTCTGCTTTTTGGGTCCTGGAGATAAGACTCAGTTCATCAAGTTCTGTGGCCAGAGCCTTTACCAGCTAGGCCATCTTGCTGGCCAGAGATAAACTTGTAAAAGTGAAAAGTTTTAGAAATAAAAAGTATGCTTGCTATGTCTTAGTGGGGACATACTTGCTTAGTCTTGGTCTCCATCTCTAGTAACACACACACACACACACACACACACACACACACACACACACACACCACGACCCCCACAAAACCTCAGAGGAAGCATGAATGGTAAGAGATAGGAGGAAACTGTGAGGTTATGACAATGTTTGTAAACTTTATGTTGGGAGTAGTTTTAAATCCCAAGTTCATTGACTTGTATATATTAATTATATATGGCTTTTTTATGTGTCAATCATACCTCAATAAAATGGTCTTTTTCTTTTAAAAACAAAGTATGTTTGAAATAACAATGGTTAATAACTGAGAACTATTAATTATAAATTCTAAATGAAACATCTAATTTTCACTAAATTATGAATTCCATATCCATTGAGTTTCTTTTCTTTCTTTCTTCCTTATTATTTATTTATTTATTTATTTATTTATTTATTTATTTATTTATTTATTTTTTGAGACAAGGTTTTTCTGTGAAACAGTCCTGGCTGTCCTGGAACTCACTCTGTAGACCAGGTGGCCTTGAACTTACAGAGATCCGCCTGCCTCTGTCTCCTGAGTGCTGGGATTAAAGGGATGTGCCACCACTGCCCGGCTTCTTTCTTATTTTTCTCAAAATAGGAAGTACCTCTTTCTAATTGGAGCATCTTAGGGCTGGTGATAAATGTGTGAGAGGTTTGGATAATTCATATTGAACTTGTGTTAGGAATCTGGCAAGAGTTCCACCTGTGTGGAGCCTATGCCTCCACAGCTTAGCTCCCTAAGCTTGCTGATCAGTCTTCTCAGAGATTTCTGTGCCTGTTCTTAATATTTAACATGAGCATGTCTTCGTCCTGGAGGAGAGAGAGGTTTAGGAATACCAAAATGCTGACTATACTCTACCATTTTTTCCTAGAAACCCCGGCTCTGCCCCTTTCTGACAAGATCCAAAGGGACCAGCAACTCCTTGGTCTCACTCTTCATTTAGAAATTTTTGTGACTGTGGGGGGCATGGCAAAGGGGAAATAATTGATGTAGCAGTTGCTGGGTCATGCCATGTTCTGATCGCTGGCCAGGCCTGTGGAGCAGGAGGGACAAAGAAATCAAACTAGCAGAGCCACTGAGCCTGGAAGCTTGGGAGTCAACTCCTTGATAGTCAGAGTCTGGGGACACAGGCACTCAATGTCCTCTGCCTCTTGGCATGTAGAGAAGATACTCAGTGGCTATGTTTTTCTCATATTTACCCTTAAAACTCTTTTCTATAACTCTACATTAAAAATTAGGAGCTGTATTATTGTGTTTTGTATATTTGATATCACTGCCTGGGGGGCCAGCCTCCAGGCATCACAGGGCTTGAAAGGAATCCACAGTGTCAGTGGTGCTGTGGATATCGCTCTGTATAAATAAAATGCTGTTTGGCCAGCGGCCAGGCAGGAAGTATAGGCGGGACAAGAGAGAAGAGAATTGTGGGAAGTGGAAGGCTGGGGAGAAGGATACTGCCAGCCACCGCCATGACAAGATGTAAGGTACTGGTAAGCCACGAGCCACGTGGCAAAGTATAGATTAATAGAAATGGGCTAAATATAAGAGTAAGAGCTAGACAATGGTAGGCCTGAGCTAATGGCCAAGCAGTTAAAATAATATAAGTGTCCGTATGATTATTCTATACGTGGGTTGTGGGACCACAGGGGCTTGGTGGCACCTGGAGAGAAGCTCTCCAACTACACAGTGGTGTTTACTAGCCTTTTCTGTCTGTGGGGGTTAAAGGAAGGAAACACTCACACACTCTCTTCATGCTTTCCTTCCGATCTTTTCTTTGTTCTTCTTCTTTTGCATTCTCTATTCTTTATTTCCTGGTGATTTCCCTCTTTGATTCTTGATGTTTTCCTTCTAATGCTATCTTTATTCTTGATGTTTCCCTTCTAGTTCCTTCTAACTCTCTCATTCTTGATATTTTCCTTCTAACTCTTATTCTTGATGTTCTTTTTCTAGCCCATTTTAACGTTCTTTTTTTTTTCTCCTTCTCTATTCTTTCCCTTACAGCTTATATACCCCAGCAAAATTGTTCAGGCAATATAAAAATTACAGTGTGGTTACATTTTATTTTCCAAGTGAATGATTACAATGAATACAAAACAAACAGTAAGACAACAACAACAACAGCAACAGCATGTTTTCCAGACCCCTTACATGATTAAACATTTTACGCATTACAGGTGATAAACAAATTATCCCAAGAACCCACATAAATTCATACCCAAGCAACTTGTTATAGATTAACTATGTGGGTAAGCAAGGAATTCTTCTCAGTCAGGTCTTTTACTGGCAAGCTGCATTTTGCAGTTGCAAAGAAGGGACCAATTACGTTATTACTTATCTTGAAAGATAATCCTATAAGGAATCACAAACCTAAACTTTCTTCTATGAAAAAGAATCAGTCACCTCTACTTTAAATCTTTAGGGTACATACCCACTCATTATTATTTTTTTTTTTAAACAGGAGACTGAGGACAGAAATGGGTATAAGGAATTAATCATCACCCTAGCAAGGAAAGTATGTTAGCTAGTAATAATTGTGCTGCTTTGTATTTTTTTACCTCAGCTGTTTGTCCTTGTGAACTTTAAATTGTTTTCTAGGGTTTTTCATCTTAAAGCTATTATCAGAACATGGGATCTAATTATTTTGAGGCTTTGTTTCAGGTAATGATGCAAACCTGTGAACACATCTCCCAACATTATGGTTAAAAGAATTTAAGCTTGCTGGGCTAAATGGGACTCAATTGTTTTTCTTAATCATTAACCTAAGCCATAGTCTCTATGGTTTCTTAATAGACGCTCATGTGTTATAGCAGTGTGACACTTCCTTGTTTATATTTTTAATCATCAGAACTCTATTAAAACTAACATTATTACCATTGAGATAGTACAGCTTAGGAAGAAATCATCTTCATAATCCACAGGTTGGGGGAATAGGTGGGGGAGGTCTGGGGTGGGAGGAGGGAAGAGAGTAGGATCTGTGGTTGGTATATAAAATAAATTATAAAAAATCTTAATAAAGAAAAAAAGAAAAAAAAGAAAAGAAAAAAAAATCCACTGGTAAACCAGCCCAACAGAACAGGATGTTTCCATGATTTTAAACACACTACATTACAAACAGTGGGGATCTCCCCATGTCCATTCACACCATGCCAGATACTAGAGGAGGATGGCAGGGCAAACATGTAAAGGGCCAGCAGAAGCAAAAGACATCCCAGGGTCTGTGGTCTCGGGGCCTTGCCTAACCATGAGAGTTTTGCGAGAGTTTCCTCCTGGTGGGCTGACACCTTGGATTCAGTTGCCACCTGCTGCTCCTCTGACATGGCCACTGGCAATTTGGGTGAATAAAGAATTGTATGTTTCAGGACCAAGGTAAAACTTCTATTTATCCACACAAGTTCTCATGGTTGACTGCAAACATAGTTGGGTATTCTGTCAGCACTGATAAAATATTCCATTTCTAGTTCTTGTTGTTTGCAAAAGAATGCTAGCTGAATGGAGGTTTTCTTTTTGAACGTGGTTTGTTGGTGGTAGAAAGAACCAAGAGCTGTCAAGTACTTCTCTCTCAAACATCTACTCTAATGCTGATTGATGTGCATACTCTACGGGCCTTTGATTTCACTCTCCCAGCCGCCCCCCCCAAAAGCAGAATACATGTGCCTATAAGTATGTGATTTCCCATGCCACCTGCCATTTACATGTGTCATCCCCCAGGGCCATCAATTATGTGGCCAGTTTGCCAGTGTACGCCCACAGTCAGATCTTCCTCTGGGGGTATCGTCCTTAACTACATTGCTAGCCCCGTTAATTTCCTGGAAGTAATTTTTGTCTGCCTTGTCTGAGGAAAATGTGGCCTTGAGTAATGCTTGAATAGCTTTGGTCTTTTTATTTTAGCCTTTTGATGCAAAACGAGTCAACTCCATTCTGAAAGGTGTTATACTTGTTTCTGAAAAATTCAGAAAGTCAATAGGAAGATTTTTGTGTTATACCATCTCTGAAATACAATTTAAACTGATGCGAAGCCTTAGACTTCTTCAAGCTGTTTTTTGATAAGCACTTATAACGCAAGCAGTGCCGCATGTAATTATTGTCTAATATAATCTTGTCCAATATGTTTCTTGGCTGCTGATTGGACTTTGAAGCCGCTGATGTGAAGTCATCTTATTCTTATTCTCTTCCTATGCTAAGCTGAGATACACCACTTAATATAGTTCTATGAGGTCTAATATCTTTATTACTGTTTTTTTTAATCAGCATTCTTGCATCAAAATGAGGACTTTCAAACCATCTGTTCATTTGTGTGAACTAGAGATATGAGTTCATTTGTATGAATAAGACACATGAGCAACAGTAAGAAATGCAAAAGTTTATTAACAAATGGTAACACATAAAGATGCTAAAATACATTAACAAAGACTATCTGCCCCAAGTGTGCCTTTAAGAGAATAGTAAATGTGCAGATTGCTAAGAACATAGCAGGATTTTGTCTTTTAAAAGTAACACATATGGGATAAAAGTACTTGTCCCCAGTTACCCACTCACCTATGGGTCATTTGACTAAGTGATTGCCTGAGAACTTTATGCTCTTAGATCCTTAAAAAATGCCATAGTAGGGCTGGAGAGAAGGTTCAGTGGTTAAAAGCACTGGTTGCTCTTCTAGGGGACCTGGGTCTAATCCTCAGCATCTGCTGTTCTCCATCTTGGTGGCTCACAACTGTTATTCCACTTCCAGAGGATTCGATATCCTCTTTGGACACTGCACACATGTGGTACACAGATGTTCATGCAGCTAAAACCCCCAGATCCACAAAATAAAAATAAGTAAAACAAACAAACAAACAAACAAAAACCCCAAAAGGTGACATAGTAGGCTATAAAGCCATGCTTTTTAGAAGACAATTTCTGAGTTTGTTAATTAACATTAATTGAGTATTAGGCATATGCTATATGAAGAAGATGCCATTAGGTATCTAGCTCATGTTTTACTGGAGAAGACGGAAATACAAACCAATTGTTGGACTTCACTGTGCTAAGTCAATGCTGGAGACACACTCAGGAGAACACAGTGGGGCACATGAAAATTATAAGCAGTTCAGAGAGGGTAGAGCATAAATTCCAAGGTTGAGAGCACCTAAGGGTGAGGCTGGAGTGGTGGGCAAAAGCCAGCATCCCCAGGGCTCCACATAGCTGCTTAGGAAGGAGAGTTTATCCTCTGGGCTCAGAGAGACATGGGGTGGTTTAACCAGGGCAGGGGCAGGATAGCTTTATGTTACTGTAAGGTCATTCTCTTTGGGGCCGTGTGAAGAGTTGATTGGATGAAGTAAAGCTTAGCACAGGTAGACCATCCAGGAGACCACTATCAAAATTCCAACCTAGATGTAGTGAAGACAGAGGCCCGGCCATGGGAATGAAGAGTAGGCAACAAATTCAAGAAGAATAGAAGATAAAATTGTGAGGATTTGGAGAGGAAGCCGATATGGACTGAAAGCCAGGTTCTCTAGGATTGAGTTCTTGGGGTGATACCATCAATATGGAGAGAGATAGTGTCTGAGAGAGGCAGGAGGGATAAACCAGGGTATAAGGAGATAGATTATTGAATTTGGGGTACTTTCGGAATGCCCAGTTTGACCCAATAATCTGAAACTTGGTATAACTTTGAAATTCATCAGAACAAGCATCAGCACAGCCCACATGAAAACATCACCTTGTAGTCTTTAAGTGCACACTGCCTGAAGATCCAGGACAGCAGGAAGAATGAACGCCAGTGATGGCGAGGCTAGCTGCCCCGTGTTCTCGTCATTCCTATCAGGGCACACTGCATCTATGACAGTGAGAGCCTGGGTTGGGAGCCAGGAGGCCCAGGCTTGCTGCATCCAGCAACATGTATGAGAAAGGCTGGTAAAATATTTAGAGGAGTCCATGCTTACATTCGGTGAGGCATCTGTTGTTTGCTTACGTTTGAGTTTGGGTTGGCAGGACTGGGTGCGTGCATCAAGGGATGTTCACTTGTACGTTACTGTGTGGGGTAGGGGGCAGGGGAATAAATCTATATGCTCTTAGCTGCTGTTCTCCATCTTGTTTTTAATGTTTCCTGGCAACAGTAATTGCACTAAAAGAGATCTTTCTAAGCAGAATGGGACATCAAACTGAAGAATGACAGAAGGCAGAAAATAAATGGCAGTCAGGACCAACATGGGTTTCCACTAGATATTCTCAGGGTGTCCAGACTCCATAACTGGGCTTTACTATGAGACTTCTAATTGTGTTATTAACAAAAATAGGATGGGATAATGTTAAACAGATAAGGTAGCCTAGCTGGGCAGCTGAGAAAAAGATGACTCTGTAAGTGGAAGAAGTAACCTCCCCTACCTACTGATTTCTATGGTTACCTTGAAGGGACAGAAGAGACGGTTGAGCCCTGATCCTAGAGTGTTTACCTAACCACTGCTAAAATTTCCCACCAGAACATGAACCGAGAAAGCTAGTTCTCAGGAGGTAATTTCATGGGGGATTCTATAGTAACAACAGCAGTGAATGCATTAGCATAAATGGAGACATCACTTAGGGTATTAGATGCTTTTCTTGTTCCTGTGACAAATACCCAAGAAAAGCTGCAGTCAGGAAGCAGAGAGGAATCAATGCTGGTGCTTAGATTCTTTTCTCATTTAGTTATGGGATGGTGCTATTCACTTTCAGAATGGGTTGTTCTTTCTCAGTTAAACCCTTCTGGAAACATCCCCATAGAACAGGTGTGTTCTAAATCTTGTCAAGTTGACAATGAAGATTAACCATGCAACTAGCATTTTGCCTATTTCACTTAGCAACTGTGACAACCGACTAGAGTTCAGGATGAAAGAGTTGTGTATAAATACACTTTCATTGGGCCTGGATTCCTTGTGCGCAAGAAGGGAACACCAGTGGAATTCATCCTTCCCAACCTCCTCCCCTGACTGGCCTCCCTCCCTCCCTCCCTCCCTCCCTCCCTCCCTCCCTCCCTCCCTCCCTCCTCCTTCCCTCCCTACCTCCCTCTCTCTCTCCCACTTCCTTCTTTAGGACTGAGAGAAAGGAAATTATGAAATTCTGTTTAATGGTATTTGGCATCTGCTATTTATTTTACATGTTTGATGTTAATTTTAAAACAGTGTCAGTAGGATCATGAAGAGGGTCATTGCTATGAAGGCAAAGGAAGTTATTTTTATTTCACTGTCTAATTGTCTTCTGTATTAAAAACAAAGACAACAACAACAAGCCCTCTCTTTTTAAGATGTCAAATGGCGTGGTGGTTTACACTTGTGGCCTCTGCTACTCAAAAGGCTGAGGTGGGAGGACCCTTGAGCCCATGAGTTGGAGCCCAACATGAAGGACACTGCAACCCTTGTTCCCTGTTTCAAGAAAAAGGGAAAAAGAAGTGTAAAACTGAAAGTTTAGAATAGACTCAAATATCTGAAAATAAATTAATTGATGATGGTTGACAGTAAATATTTAAGAAACTTCTTTGAGTTAATCAAAATAATAGGACCTTTTAATTTCTCTCAGACTTCATAATTTCTAAACATTTCCATGTTATTTTGATTTTTTCAAAGAACCATAAGACACAGAGTATTGCATTATAATTCCATTTTATATATGAGTAAAATGAGTCAGGTTTTGGCCAAGCATAATGAGTGGCAGACTGGATGAGAATCTTGCTGATTCTTCCCAGTACTCTCCACTATCTATGTATGTCCAGCTTAAAGATGCTGTGTTTATGGATGAGCTGACTTGGCTTGTGTGTAAGAACCTGCATATTTCCCAAGAGTACTTCGTGTCACCCCTAAGAATCACAGCATGGATACTGCACTGATAAATATTTCCTTGAGAACAAATCTTGCAAAGCAGTGTTAGCTACCTTTGTAGTCATACCATGGGCATTGATGTTTGTTGCATTATTTTGACAATCTCAGATCTTCAGAAATGATTGCTTTTACTTTAATCAGTAGGATGGTGGCTTCTCTATTCAGGGACTTAACAGCTATTAACCTTAAAAGGTTGGAACAGGGGAAGAAGCCATGTTATCAAGCAGAAGTAAGCCGATTCTGCTTGCTACCAACAGATGGCGGTATCGGTTATATATGAGCTTCTATTTTCTGTTACTCTATGGCAGACTTCTTTGTTAGGCTTGGTCTTAAAGTCCGTCAGTCAGTCAGAGTTTCTCTCTCTCTCTCTCTCTCTCTCTCTCTCTCTCTCTCTCTCTCTCTCTCTCTCTCTGCATGTGTGTTAATTTCACTTAAATATTCTTGAGACAAGATCTCACCAAGTAGCTGAGGCTGTGTAGGTAGCCAAAGCTGGCCTTGAACTCTTATTTCTCCTGTTTCCATTGCTGGAAGTCTTAGAAAATAGGTGTGTGCCACACCACCCCTGGCTTTGAAGAGTTTTATAGAATTATTAACACCAGGTGATCGCTAAAGTAATGATAAAAAGCATTCAATTACTCCTTATTGGATTTTAAGACTATAAATGTGACAAAAGGGGGAAAACAATAAATTCTGCATGCATGTAAAAGGTGAGAATTTTCCTGAAGGAAAAATGTGAATCATGTGACACATATAAATTACTGTCCTACTGTGGTAATAACAAGAAAGGGAGGGAAGCAAGTGCATGCTTGGAGGGTACAGGCAGGAGCGTTAGGAGTTCAAAGTCATCATCAGCTGTGTAGTGAGCTTGCGGGCAGCATGTCATACAGGAAAGCCCAGTTTCAAAATGAAAACCAGACAAGAAAAAGGAGAGAGGGAAAAATAATTGAAAAAATGAAAAAAAAAATGTTGGAATTTGTTACTCCAGAAAACCCAGTCAATATAACATATAATTGATACCAAGTCACCCAAATAAATTCAAAGATTTAAATATTCATTATCGTGTGTGGATATGATGAGTGTATGTTTGCATATGTACATAATGTGTGTGTGTGATTGTGGGTGTGAGTATGGACATTCGTGTGCCATGGTATTTAGGGAGAGCTCAGTGGACAACCTTCAGCAGTTAGTTCTCTCCTTCCATCAAGGGATAGCCTGGGATCACACTCAGGTGATCATGCCTGCAAGTAAGTACTTTTACCTCCTGAGCATTTCAGAGCAATTTAAATGAGATGAAGACCGGGCGGTGGTGGCACATGCCTTTAATCCCAGCACTTGGGAGGCAGAGCCAGATGGATCTCTGTGAGTTCAAGGCCAGCCTAGGCTACAGAGCAAGATCCAGGACAGGCACCAAAATGACACAGAGAAACCCTGTCTCAAAAAACAAAACCAAAACATAAACAAACAAACAAACAAACAAATAAATAGGATGAGATGAGGAAGCCTGGTCTAGGGACTGTGGATGGCTTCACGGGCTTTAGGACCATTCTCATGAGCTGATCTTTCACAGGAGGCCGTGAAGGCCTTATGTGACTTCCAAGGGGTGGGCAACTGTTGGGGCTTTATTAACGACAGGTGTGGTTACTTACCAATACAAGTTCTAGAAAAGGATGCACAGTTTTAAGAAAGATAAGTGGAAAGAAGAGGAAGATGATCAGCATTGACGTTTTGTGGTTCTCCTGTTTAGTGGAAGCCTAGAGAGACACTGTGATGCCGTTGGGGACTTAGAAGCAGCCCCTTGAGGCTGTATCTTTATATAGTAAAGTTTGAGTTCTTCATGCTATGGATTTTAGGAAGTGCATGGC
Organism: Onychomys torridus; assembly: GCF_903995425.1. Taxonomy (NCBI): domain Eukaryota; kingdom Metazoa; phylum Chordata; class Mammalia; order Rodentia; family Cricetidae; genus Onychomys; species Onychomys torridus. Next base: position 92,501,407 of record NC_050446.1, on the reverse strand, counting down.
TTGCTGATTTCACAGATTTCATTTTACTCAGTAATTTGCCCATCTGCCCTGGGAAAACTTCAATCAAAATCGTCTAGCCTTGTGTTTTTCTTCTTGGTGATCAAAGTGTGGTTGGTGATTGGATTGCTCAAAATGGGGACCAAGAAGAGAATAAGATGAGAAGTAAAGGATGCAAGTGGCGTCCAGGAGGGCTGCTGGGGGTGGCGGTGTCAGAGCAAAGTGTCAGTAATGCCACAGTTGGCCTCCTAGGTGACTAAGAGCCATTAGGAGAACTTTAGTCCCTGGCTTGTAGCATTTGTAGGAATGAAGAGCTGACAACCACAAGAATCACACAATCAGTAAGTAGCTTTGCATTTCCTGTAGCCAGTGTGGGTATTCTCAGTCCCCCTGTCTTCTTGGATTGTGGACATCCTCACTTATAGATACCTGGCTTGGAAATCTTTCAGACACCTTTGATGCGTTTCTCTCCTGCATCTCCAAATCAAATCTGTTACAGCACAGTCTTCACTAAAGTCAGTTGTTAACAATTCTGTCCATGAAATGGCTTTCCAACCCTCCCACCACTGCTGTGGTCTGTACCTGGTGTCCCCAGCTTTGGGCTCAGGAGCAGCAGCTGATTTGTGAAGCTGGTGCTGCTACCGACCCACCTTATCACCTTTAGCTAGATGCTCCCTCTCCAAGCCCGGCTTTTCTGAGGCAGAAAATGAGGTTAGTCATAGCCCCTCTTTGTGTAAGGTCTTGAATATAAAATGAGATAATGCAAGGTTATTGCTTAGTGTCCAATAGCCTGCAAAGTCAGTGCCTGCATTATTATAATGGGATCCTAACTGCTTCTCATTCCTGCAGGCTTTCGCTCCCACAGCCATTTTCCTACCTCTGTCAGTAGTGCTTTCCAAAAGCACCGTTTGAATTCTGTTAGTTTCGTGGTGGAGCACAGACAGGAGCAGCCGCCACCGCTGCCCTTCTTGGCACCACAGTTCCTGTAGGATGGCATTGGTCCATTATGACCTGTTCCAGTTGGGTCCCATCTCTACTCAGAAGGAGCCCGGCTGTCAGTCCCCTCCTTTCCTGCCTACTTCGCATCTTCCTGCACACATCGGGAACATGGACCAGTCTGCCTTTGACCTTCCTTCTCCTTAAATTTGGAAGGAATGTCCCACCTTCCCTCAGCTCCTCACTCTTCAAGGCCCACCAGATCATGTCTTCTCATTTTTACCAGAATGTTTTTGTCTCTGATGCACCTTCTTTTTCCCTGCCTTGAGCATTTACTAGTTGTTTCCATGCTTCTGCTACCATCACGTGCTAACCTTGGGGCATGGAACTTGATTTAGGAAGCTTTCTTCTCCATAGTGGCCAACTCAGTGGGTTGCAGATTTGCAAGCACTCAGGAAATAAATGCTGAACTGGATGAAATAATTATAGCTTCATTAGCCTTTACCATTTAACAGCGGTCTCATTTGCTAATTTGGGGCTTGTTTCTAAATGCCTTTCCATTTTAGCTTTTGGGTCACTCAGCAGGGATCAGCACGGAGCAGGTGTTGGTATTAGATGAAGTCAAGTGTTCTGAATTCAGTGTCTGATCAGTTAGATCCTTAGGCAGGTGGGGTTTTTGGTTGCTAGGAGATCATGTCAAAAAGATCAGGCACTGGTCATCTGAATGGGTGGAAAAGAGTCTGTGTGGTCGCTCCTGAGATGAGGGAAGATGACTTGGAGCTCCCATTCAGTGTTCTAACGACTATAGAGTGTTGGGGAAGGGGCATGAGGTCAAGGGGCATGAGGTCAAGGTGGTGGTTGAGAAAGGCAGGCACTGCCAGTTGTATACAAGCATTCTCTGTTTCTCTCTCAGAATTGCTTTGCAGTGAGTTCTACTCCAAGTCTCCCCTGTCTCCTTTCCTCTATGTGAGATGGGAAGGTACCCGCAACACATGGTTTCTGAGTCCCACTGTATGTTTGTAGAATTTCTGTACCCTTTCATATCATGCCAGATGGGGACCTCAAAAGAATCTTCTCAAGAGGTTAATTTTTAACAGTGTCATTAGAATCCTAATTTAACGTTCTTCATCTTGGTATAGACTTTTAGCCTGTTGAGTAAATTGATTCAAATTGTGAGCTCGTTCCTTAACTAAATGTATATGTTTATGGGAACGCTAAGATTTTCATGTAATATCATGTCAGTCACTGACTTCCCAAAGATTATTCATTCAGCTCTTTGCTCATGTTCTATGCTTGTCAACTACAATAGTTTCCTCAATTGTTTAACAGATTACTGGAAACAATGGTATAACACAAGTGTGTAATCTCAGTTTCTGGAACATGGGCTAGCTCAGGGTCTTATCATGAGTCAGGGTGTGAGTTGGACCTGTGATTTCATCTGGAGTCCTCTTCACTGCTCAGTGAGGTTGTGGGCAGAGTCAGCTTCCTTGCAGATCTAGAAAAGAGGGTCTCATTTTCTTACTCAGTGTTACCTAGGTGTTGCTATCCACTCAGAGGTCATTGTGACCTGGCTGAATAATGGTCCTGGGGATATTCTGGTCCTAATTCTTAGATAGGACCTTACATGGCAAAAATAACTTTGTGGATGAGATTCACTTAAGGTTCTTGAGATGCGGAGACTTTCCTGGACTGCTGGGCTGACTCTAAATATAATAACAAATGTAAGAGCAGGAGAGAACTCTGACTGCAGAATGGGGAGATGTGACCGTGGAAAAGGATATGAGCCAAAGAATTTAGTACCCTCCAGAAGCTGGGAGGACAGGGAAGTGGGGTTTCCTCTGGAGCTTCTGTAGGAACCAACTCTGATGGCCCAGTGGCTTCTGGCCCCAAGAACTGTAAGGGAGCAAATTTGGGGCATGTCAAAGCACTGGCATGTTATAGAAGCCCCCAGAGGAAATGGACTTCTAGAAATAACTATGTGCTGAGTATACGTAATGCTACATTTAGCACTGAGACCAACCAGGGCTAATCATTCCCATATCTATGTCCACTTTAAAAACAAACAAAACAAACAATATTCTCAAATGATTTGGCGGTTAAAGCAAGAAGAAGTAGAGCTAGATTGGAGTAAAACACTCACAGCGGGGCTTTACAGTGGAAAAAACCCACAGATACCAAGAGAGGGTCACAAGGGAGGGTAAGAAAGATAGAGGGGCTCTAGGTGTGGGCGCAAAAGAGAGGGAAGACGATGGGCCCGAGAGCATGATTTGGCTGTGCAGACTTGCTCTGTAAGCAGCATGTGACACGTGGCTTCTGTTTGGGAGGATCAGGTCGGCATCGGGACAGAACTGTGGTTCCCCACCGCCCTGAAGGGGTGTCACATGAGCAGCTTGCCATGGCATCTCTAAGCTTTGTCGTCTTCGTCTGGGGCTCCAGATCCAAGAATCTCCACTTGTACTCTAAAACCATTTTCATGAGAGAAAGAAAGAATATACTTGTATTTTCTCAGTTTTAAGTACTATCCAAAGAACTTGGGGTACAATCCTTTCTAACGTAAAACAATAGACCTTCAGACTGAAAAATGGTAAGCTTACCAAGATGCCCTCTTTTGAAACAACCAAACCCAAACTACTGCAGAACAAAGGGCAGGACCGACACTTGAACCGGAGCAGAGTGTACATGTGGTTCGTGGAAGCTTGGCTGTTTGGAGCGGTCCATAGGGCTAACTTAGTTTTTTTGGCATACTTCAGAAGCGAAGTCAGTCCCCATTTTTGGTGACCTCAGACTCTTTTGTGAAGCTGAAACTGTTACTTTGCCAATGACAGGACATTCAGGGAGACATCCTGTCCTTGTTCTTCTGCTCTTTTCTGTGGTTACAAACAGGACCCGGGCAGCTCCAGGACTAGCCAGCTCACAGGTCACTGAAATGTTGGTTTATCTCCATATTTAATTATAACTCCTAGGTTAATAGGCTAATGTTAACACTAATTAAAAATGTCTTAAAGCCATTTTTCATAAAAGCTAATGAAAGTCTAATTAAAACAATTAGAGCAGGCCTTTTGGAGGAGTGTTTTTATTTAAAATGCCTATACGCAAAGCATCAGCTGTCTTTGAGTGGCCTCCTTGACTGCCCTAGATAAGATGCTCAGCAGTGTGCCAGTTCTGGTGAAGCCGTGGCCAGGTTGTTTTTCCTGCTTTGTATCTCTTGTGTGTCTTCTTGAAATCTCCTGAGCACCCTGTCCACACTGCTTTCATCTGGAAGGGTCCCATGCCTACAGTTGGTCTCAGGAGCCTCCTTGTTCCTGAGCTGGGTTAGAGTCTTTGTTTAATGAACAAACCCCTCTGTAGATTGTTTTCTAATTGCTTCACTAATCAGCTCCACTGTGAACCAGCAGCCAAATCTCTGTCTGTCTCTCTGTTTGTCTCTGTCTCTCTCTTTCACACACACACACACACACACACACACACACACACACACACACACACACGGTGACAGAGACCAGTTTTGTGGGTGGCTGTTCATGAGCCAAGACGTTACACTCTTCTGCTGTCTTCTCATCTTGCCTTCTCCTTGAGCCTGTGTAAGTCTCAGGGTGTCCTCCTCACACGTGCTGTTACATCAAAGGAGCTTCTCACACCCCAACTCATTTCTCTAGTGAGGTGTCCTTTATCAACTGAGAGGGTGGCCTCACAACCTACTTTTTGGTTGAGTAATAGAGTACAGTTAATAGTGAAGTTGGAGAAAATTGCAAAGCTCCACACCATCTTCCCCCGCCCCCAGGAACCCAGGCTGCCTCCTGTTCCAGAGAAACTTGAGCAAAGACACCACAGTTCTCATCACTCTGGGCAGATGGTCCTCTGAAGCCTGGATGGTGATGGAGGCCCTCCATGCCCCGCCCCTGCTCTGGACCGGCTTTCAGTCCTCACAGGACTCCTCCCTGCTGTCAGTTCAACCTCATAGTCCACTGCCAGCTTCTTTTCTCTCTCCATGGCATATTCATGCCTCATGGAGTGGTACTGATGAGGTCTCCATCTCTTAGTTTCTTTCCCCTGCAGTCATGGGAAAAATCAGTATCTGACAATTTCACATGGCTGTTTAAAATCCCCCAGTGGGGCTGGAGAAGTGGGTCAGCGGTTAAGAACATGCGTTGCTCTTCTTGAGGACTCGGCACCCATGTGGTGGCTCACAAGCGCCTGTAACGCCGGTTCCAGAGGATCGAATGCCCTCTTCTGACCTCAGTGAGTTCCTGCATGCATGTGGTGGACATACAATTACATATGTACACATTAAATAGATAAATAAACCATAAAAAAGTCTCCAGTGGCCCTGAGTAGCCTCCATGGTAAAGTTCAGACCCATGGCCTGTGAGGCTCACCTCCCCTCTAACCAGCCACAACTCTGGCCAGTTTTCTGAGCAGCCCAGGCATGTCCAGACCTTGATGTCTGTGCATGTGTTATGGCAGCTTGCAATCTGACCTTTCTCTGTATAATTCACTCTCAACCTTGAAATTTGGAACCTGAACCCGGTGAGTCCAATAGCCCTTTGCTGTGGCTCCAATGTGCCCGACTTAGCAGATCTCTTAAGCCACACACAGCATGCTGGTGGTGGTGGGCACTCTTTGCTTTGGCCCCCACTAGATGTCTAATGTGTGTTATGGGACTGATAGGGGTCATCTGGCATTAACACATGCAAATCAGTTCTGGACTCTGTATCCTCACCTCACTGAAATGTTTCTCATCTGTTTTCATGGTTTATGCTTCTCTATTCTTAGACAATCTGTTCATCAGGTCCCCTGTTGGTGTGCATTCACTTTGTTTGAAATCTTGTATACATCACACTGCCATGGGTAACTTCCATACATGGTTTCCTGTTTGTGGAAGGGGTGAAAGGTTACTTCCTGGAGCTTTGGTCAGGGCTGCCCAGTACATTTGTGAATCCCTTAGACCAGTGGTTCTCAACCTTCCTGATGCTGTGACCCTTTAATACACTTCCTCATGTTATGGTGACCCCCAACCATAAAAATTGTTTCATTGCTACCTCATACCTATGATTTTGCTACTGTTATGAGTCGTAATGCGAATATCTGATATGCGACTGCGGTGAAAGGGCCATTCGACCCTCTCCCCCAAAAGGGGTGGGTGACCCATAGGTTGAGAAACACTGCCTTAGACATTCCTTCCATGAGGTGTAAAGAAAGCATGTTGGTTCTCATCAGCAATGTATAAAGTTGCTGCTTCTCCATAGCCTTGCCAATATGACAAGTTGTCAATATGAAAGATGAAAAATGACATCTGATTGCAGTTTGAATTTCTCATTCTGAAATCTGACATTTCCTCTCTTCTTTCTAAAGGTCATTTATCTTTCTTTTCCCTTGAACTACCTCCCTGTTATTTTTGGATGCATTTTTGTTATTGAGTGGCTTTTTCTTTCCCAGTTTTTAAGAGCTTTTTATATATTAGGAAGATTAGTCATCTATGAATAAATTACAGGTATTTGCCTCTCAATGTGTGATTTGTGTTTTGACTTTACTGATAGTTTTCTTTTTCCCTTAAAGATATTTAATGCTTTCCCCTCTTCCCTTCCCATTCCCTGACCCCCACCTCTTTCTCTTCCATTCTTGAGGGAACCTAGGTCCTCATGAATTCTAAGCTTGTATTCTACTACTGAATCACGCCCAACCCCAGATTCTTCTTTTCTTTTCTTTTTTTTTAATTAAGAGATTTTCTATTCATTTTACAAAACAACCTCAGATTCCACTGTCCTTCCTCCTCCCACCTGCCAGCCTTCCCCCTCATTCCCCATTCCCACCTCCTCCAAGGCAAGGTCTTCCATGGGGAGTCAGCAGAGCCTGGTACATTCAGTTGAGGCAGGTCCAAGCCTCTCCTCCCTGCACCAAGGCTGTTCAATACTTAACTTTAATTCCTTCTAGATATTTAGTTATAATTAGAAAGGTATTTCTCACTCCTGATTATAAAGAACCCACCACATTTTCTTTTTAATACCTGTTCATTCTCTCTCTCTCTCTCTCTCTTTCCCGCCCTCCCTCCCTTAACTCTTAAATCTCTGGTCTGTTTAGAATTGAAGTAGTTTCTTTGTGTGCTCTGGAGGCTTTCTCAGCCTTAGGTGAGCTTCACTCAGGGAACTGGAGTGCCAGACAATCAGTGGTCACTTAAGCCTTTGCATGCTTTCTTTCCCTGCACAATTGCAGAGGTGATCATCTGTTACTCCTCTGAAAAGGGAGGTGGCCGCACATTGTGGTCTTCTTTGCCCGCTCTCTCTCTCTCCACCTGTTCTGCAGGCTGCTGTCCCAGTTACTCCACTTTCTTGGTCTCAGGCTGGCTGTGTGACTAGTTCACAATCTGTTGGGGTGGGGGGGGGGGCAGAGGAGGGGAGGAGGCTTGCAGAGCACTAACTCCTGTCTCAGAACTATGTGTGAACCATGGAACTAAGATAATCTTTCCTGGGTGTTATCTAATCCCCCGGTGTGTTATTAAGAACTTCTGGACTAGGCCAGATGGCTCAGTGGATAGAAGCGCTTGCTGCACCAATCTGACGGCTTAGATCCCATGACCTCTACATGCTTGTTATGACATGTGCAAGCCCACATTCTCCGCTCCTCCCCCCCCCCGCCCCGACAACATCAAAATCCCTTTTCTGAGGGGCCACCGGAGAGGGGAAAAGGGGTTGTTTGTTGAGGTGGAGTTTCACTGTGTAACCCAGGATAGCCTTGAACTCACAGAGATCTGCCTGCCTCTGCCTCCCAGGTGCTGGGACTAAAGGTGCATGCCACCACGGAGGGGATATCATAGGAAGGGAGCCGAGGTCAGAGCCGGGAAGAGACAGTGATGGGATACAGGTGACCTGAAAACGGAAGAAGGCAGCCACTGTTTGGGAGGAGAAAGGGAGCAGCCAGCAGGGCCAGGGCAGTGGGGGAGGGGAGGGAGTTAGAACCAAGTATCCTGACACACATGGCTGCCAATGCCACAGTGAAACCCATTACTTTGTATGCTGAATTTCAAAATGAACTTTCGGAAGCCTCCTTCCTCCAAGGCGTCAGTTGGGGTGGTGTTTCTGTTCTCTCCTCACTACTCAGTGGTTCCTGGTCTACTTGTTGGCTTTCTGTCCTTCTTCATTGCTTTTGGGTTCAGAGCCATGGCTTCAGTCAAGAAGATTTATGGGGCGTTGAGCCCCATCTCTTATGATGCTCTCCTTTCTCAAGATTTTCCGAATTATCCTCCATGGTTCATCTTTTCATGGGAAATTTAAAATTGGAGAGTAAAATACCTCGTTGGCTTTGTTATCAGAATCAGTATATGTATAGGTATATGTAAATGTGTATATATATATATATATATATATATACATACACACATATATGTATATATATGTGTGTGTGTACACACACACACACACACACCCACACACCTACACACACACACACACACACACACACATATATAATGTATGGTGTTTCACTGTGTGGCCTCCAGGTTGCAGTGATCCCTCTGCCTCTGTCTTCTGAGTGCTGGGACTGTAGATAGGCCCCACAGCAGCTGACTTATAACTGGGCCACGCCAGGGAATTCCTTCCTATTTCTAGTTTTCTCGTTGACCTCAGGGCCTCGTGAGTTCTAGGTGAGCACTCTGAACTATATCCCCGGCAGCTGAAATCTTGTAGTCATTGGGGAGATGTGCCGTCTTTATGAAGTTGATAGTCTTTCTTAAGAGTGATCAGTGGCCCTTCCTATGCTCAAGTTTCTCTTCCCCCTCAAAATTTGAAAGATCTTTGAAAATTTAAAGAAATAACTATGGCATGTTTAAAAATAAATTTTGGTAGTCGAGATTATTGGTGTGTAGCTATTGAAGAGCAGGTATATATGTCAGAAGTCTAGGCTGGAAAGATGGCTCATCAGATAAGAGCACTATTGCTCATGTAGAGGACCAGGATTTGACTCCCAGCACCCACACGAGGCCACTCACAACCGTTTGTAATCCAGCCTCAGGGGCTTCTGTACTCACATGTACATATCTATACACAGACACACGCTCTGACACACAGACACACACACACACAGACACACACACACACAATTAAAAAGAATAAATTAAAAAAATGAATACCATAAATCTTACAAAAATATGGGAAAAATTGTCATTTCTTTGGTTTATGAGTATAAAATGATGCCAGTGCCTCAGTTTGTACTGAATAAATATGACCAGGTATTCTTTTTACTCAACAGTGTCTACCTGTACTGTAGGAACAGCTGGGGTATTTCTGGAACTGCTTTGACTTGTGACTTCATGCTACTGCAGTGGCCCACTGGCTGCTGGAAAGGAGTCTTGGGAGTCATGTGATTTCCACCTCTGGATTTTGTTTGTCCATCATGGCTCACATGCAGGTCAGGTCCTCACCAGTGAGCATGCTTTTCCTTATAGGGAGAATTTGCTGCTTACTTTTCTAGTAAGAGTATTGTGTTTCAGAGTCCTTACCTTGTGCACACACAGGAAAAGCTTTTCATAGTTTTTACAACATGACTGGTAAAACATGACATTTGGGCCTGTTTCTGTCATTTTGAGCTTTGGTTTTAGATGGTGCCAGTAAAAATGTAAGTTTAGTTTAAGGTATCGCTCTTGCCCATCTCTGCCCTCCACCTCTTCTCTCTGAGTCTCTGTTCATGTGTGTTTAGATGGGAAGCCAGCTGCTCTGTTCCTGAGGTCAAGGTGGGGTTCCTCAATGAGTTGGGAGCAGTATGAGTCTCACAAAAAAGACAAGGACAATCCAATGCCATGAACAGAACCAGAGAATAAATTCCCACTCCAGTTCAGACAACATTTCATGAGCAGTATCCTGGAAGAGAGGCAGGAAAAGTGACATTTGAGCATGTCTGCTAAAGGCTCAGGGTTTGCACTGGAGGCTTCAGCCCTAGTTCTCACGCTCCAGTGTCGTCTTGTTAAGGCCCGATGTGCAAATGTGCCTTCGTTTGTAAAATGGATCCTTGACATGTTTCAAGCGAGTGATTTCTAAATGGAAATACTGGCAGTGCTGGCCCAGAGCACTGTAATCACTGGTGCTAGATTCCCATCTAGCTCACTCATATAGGTGCAGAAAATTAAATAAGAATTTCTTTGCAAAGCTTTGTTTTCTGGCCATGTTAATACTAGAACTTAGTTTTAAACTAAACGATTCCAGCCACTCTCCATGTGCTGCTCCTGGTAGTACAGCCTGTGTTACTTCATGGTTGACAAACTGTTTACGGGGACGTTGGACTTCTTAGGGCATTGCAGTTATTGGGGCTGTGGTGAAGAGAGTGGGCACAGTCAAACCTGCCTCAGCACCTCCTAGAGTCTCTCCTCATCCGGGTTATAGGAGTGGATTCCTTTAGTTATTCCTTTACCCCATAATTATTTTCCAAATGGTGCCTGATGCTGGGTACTCCAAGGTGCTCAGCCCTGGCACAGTTATCTAGGACTTGTGTTTTGTTTCCCAGGCCGGCATCAGCACTGGGAAAGCTGTGAAACAGCAGAATGTAGTCATCCAAAGGCCTCATGACTCTTTCCTCATCAGCAAGCTAGTCTAAGCCAGCTTCTCTTACCTGGAGCTGGGGCCTGTGTCATGAACTCTCAGGTCTCTTTCTGTGCCCTGGTGGAGATCAAACCCATGGTCTTGATCATGATAGTAGACAAGTGTTCTGCATTGAGCTACTCTGCTACTGAGCTCATCCCTAAACCTGTAGCTAACTATAGTCAATGTCTGAAAAATGACCGTAAACCAGGGCATTGTCTCAGCATGGACTCTGAAATAAAGGCTGACAGAGGGTGTAGGGTCTGGAAGACAGAGTGCAAAATTGGGAACATTTTTTCTTCACCTGGCGTTTGATACAGCAGGAGTGGTTAACTCCTGGGGTCTTCATTCCCTCCCCAGGACCTGGAATCAGCTGCTCTTGTTTCTGTCTCCTTGTTATCTTTTATGGAGAGTGTAAAGAGGAAAAGGCTCTTCAAGTAACAGATTGGAACTTTCATAAGATAAACTAGAAGGCTCCCAGCAAGCAGGCATCAGCTGCTGGTTAGGGATGGTGGGGATTTGACTCCTGCTCATCTGCCCTTCACTGATGAGCTGTAAGCACATGTCACACTGGTCCCCATGACTGATATCTTAGACTGGCAGTTGTGAGCAGTGCTCCAGCAAACACAGGCATGGTGACCTTCTCAGTTCTTTTGGACACATCCTCAGAAGTGGGATTGCTATGTCACATAGGAACTCCATTTTTAGTTGTTCTTGAAATGTCCACACTGTCTTCTATAGCAGCCTGTTTCATCTTACATTCTTATCTATACTGAACATGACGCTCAACTTCTCCATGTCTTCTTGAAAATGTAATTTTTTTTCAGTTTTTAATTGGAATATAGTACATATGTTTGTGTATGGGGCATACTATATAGCTTGATACTAGATAATATGTAATAATTAAGCAGGGCGATTAGCATTCTGTTTCCTCAAAAATCTGCCATTTCTGTGTTTTGGGAACCCATGTTCTACTTTTAAAAAAGTCATTCTATGTTAATGGATTCAGAAGAACAGGTACTTTTGAACGCCTGTGATCTACAGGGTACTGTTAGAAAAACTGTAGATATAGTGATAAGGAAGTACCTTATTTCAATATGTGTCGCCTGGTGCCTTTCAAGTGCTCATGATAGTTTTGAGTTGACACTTACATTCATTTAAAAAAATTGATCACTAAAGAACCCTGACACAGTGTAATGAACTTATCCTAAAACTGGAGAAATAGCTTGATCCTAGGATTGGGGATGCCTCCCCTAGAAGATCTTCCTCGACCTAGAAGCAATTCAGACTGGTGGAGAGGTTAAGGGATGGGATGAAAGAGAGTGTACAGCTTGGGGAGTAGCAGGGTGTGCGGATGAGAAAGCAGCGGAGTCTTTGTGTCCTGGCATCTTCTGCTGAGCTGGGAAGGCTGTACTCTGTCCAGAGTGATTGAGCCTCAGGTGCAAACAATGCTTGGCTCTGTTTTGGGGCCACCTGCTCATGCACAGGTGTACTGGTGGGAAGTGCTGCAAGTGCCAGAGCTGTTTCTTCTTTGAAGCAGCGTCCATGGGCAGCATCAGCTGTGGAAACTTGGCCTTCTTTTCAGTCCTGTCAGCCCGTGGGGTCTTAGAGCCCATGTGTGGCCCAAGACAGGCTGTGTAGACATAGATAATGGCTAATCTGATTTACCTGCCATTTGGGGCCATGAAGAAGCAATTTGACCACATTTTATTGCTGTTGGTTTTGTCTTCTAGTTTGTGGCAAAGCTGTCTGGGGATTGGCTATTTAACAAAGAGTCATCAATCCCCAAGCTGCTTTGCTTTAAGTCAGGCAGTCTCAGACAGCGATGGGTGGTGGTGGGCAGTGGTGGGCAGTGATAGGTAGTGGGTCAGTGGCAGGCAGTAGTGGGCAGTGATGGGCAGTGATAGGTAGTGACAGACAGCGATGGGAGGTGGTGGGCAGTGTTGGGCAGTGACAGGCAGTGATAGGTAGTGGGTCAGTGGCAGGCAGTGGCGGGCAGTGGCAGGCAGTGATAGGCAGTGATGGGAAGTGGCAGACAGTGGTAGGCAGTGGCGGGCAGTGGCAGACAGTGGTAGGCAGTGGCAGGCAGTGGTGGGCAGTGCTAGGCAGTGGCAGACAGTGGCGGGCAATGGTGGGCAGGGGGGCAGTGGTGGGCAGTGATGGACAGTGGAAGACAGTGGCAGGCAGTGATAGGCAGTGGTGGGCAGTGGCAGACAGTGGTAGGCAGTGATGGGCAGTGGGGGCAGTGGTGGGAAGTGGTAGGCAGTGGTGGGCAGTGTCAGGCAGTGGGGGCAGTGTCAGGCAGTGGGGGCAGGCAGTGGGGGCAGTGGTTGGCAGGCAGTGGTGGGCAGTGGCTGGCAGTGGGGGCTGTGGTTGGCAGTCAGTGGGGGCAGTGGTGGGCAGTGGCAGGCAGTGGCAGTCAGTGGGGACAGTGGGGGCAATGGTTGGCAGGCAGTGGCAGACAGTGGGAGCAGTGGCAGACAGTGGTAGGCAGTGGTAGACAGGCAGCGATGGCCAGTGGAGACAGTGGCAGACAGTTTGAGGATTGCTTGCTAAAGGGTCAGCATTTGAAGTTTCAAGCTTCTCAGTTGGAAATCTGCCTCCTCTCCTGATTCCCTGCTTCCTTGCCTACCGCATCAGTACTTGCTACCCACTTGTGCTGTGGCTGTTGGAGTAGGTAGCAGGGAAGAAGCTACCAGGACTGTCTGACACCCCCATGACTTTGGATAAGCATCGTGTTTGAACTGCCTGAATTGATAGGTTTGGACCAGTTCACTCTGCAAAGGAAATTTTCCACTAGTTTTGCAAAGTCTTAGCTCCTGTACTGTGATGACTTCGGAACTCTTTCGACTGTTTATAGTACTGGCTAACAGTAAGTTGCAGAGAGAGAGAGTAGGTCCCTGTGAACTGTGCTATTGATGACTCAGGGCCTCGGGGCAGGAGGTCTACTGGTAGATTTGCTGCAGGAGAAAGGGAGGTGTAGTGGTCTGAGTGAGAAATATCTCCATAGGTTCGGGCTATTTGAGCACTTGGTCCCCGTTAGTGCTGCTGTTTGGGAGGTTTAGGAGGTACCGTCTTGCTGGAGGAAGTGTGGTTTGAGGTTTTATGAAGCCTTTCCCTGCTCTGAGTTTGCTTCCTCTGCTCTCTGCTGGCTGGAAGATGCGAGCTCTCAGCTACCTGCTGTGCTGCTCTGCCTTCCTGCCACAGTGGACTCTCATGCCTGTAGAACCATAAGTCCAAATAAATTCTTGTTTCCGCAAGTTCCTTCTGATCATGGTATTTTATCATAATGACAGAAAAGTAATACAAGGGGTGATAATAGATGTGTTTTATATGCACTCTCAGGCCATTTGGAAATTTTTTAATAAGAAACAATTCTGACTTCTCATACTGCAGTAGCTGAGTGACCACGTTAACAATGCAACTTTCACCTTAATGGGATGAGAAATAATTTATTCTACAGTCAAATATGAATGACCATGGCTTAGGTTACTTCAAATTCAATGTTCTAATGTGGTAACAGTTTCATGGATATTTTTTGTGTTAACAGGACAAAGAAAGCCTTAAATCAAGATATGTTTCAGATACATTGATGGGTGTATATGGTGCCTTAAAGTAGAGTGATACCACAACATTCTTAGCTTCTGGGTTGATGGGAGCTAGAGTTCTGTTCATACAAAGGCTCATCTGATAGTCAAAAGAATGTTGGGCCATACACAGAGATGGGCAATACACAGCTATTCAAAGAGGGTCAAGGTAGCCAAAGATAATGTGTAATTAGGCTCTGAACCTGCAACATTCCAACCTCTCTGTTACCACTAACATTCTAATCAGTCAGTCAGCCTTGTGGGTAGATTCCTTCAGGTAACTTTAATTCATATGAGCAATTAATCTTCCATATTCCCTCCCTCCCCCTCTCCCTCCCTCCCTCCCCTCCCTCCTCCCTTCCTCTCCTCTTTCCCAATAGAAAATACTATGTCAGAAGAGTAACAATAGCATAACAAGAAGAGATGCCTGTCCTTCCTTTTCTGATCTATCTGATGGGCTGGGTCTGATGACATGGCCTGATGCTGTCTGGACCACAGTATCAAAAAGAGAGTCTTCACGGGCAGAGAGCAGCCAAGGGAGCAATTACCATGAAAAGTTTAATTAAGGGACAAAGCTGGGAGCCTTTTTTTTGTCCCAGCCTTCAGTTACCTGAAACAGAACAGATCTGAGACAAAGGAGGTAACTAGACATGTCACCAGATCCATCATGTGCTAAAACACACACTTCAGGAAAGTGCCACTCCAAGTCTGTGTTCTGAGGAAAAGCATGGTGGTGTGTGAAATTGCAGTTACTATGACAACCAGAGGCTGCAGCCCACTGACTCGACATTCATAAGGGAAACAAGAATTGATGTTAATGGGTGAAAAGCAACCGTTGGCTTAAGAATGAGCCTTGTGCCTGGGATGTGCTCATCTGAGTTCCAGGCTGTGTCTTAGAGGAAATAATTCTCTATCCTCCCCGCTTCATCTGCCTTTTGGTGGATAGCGTTTGGTTATTGTTAACTGGATGAGGCATCCTTTTTGTTACCCAGGAGAAAACACATAAACAAGAATGACAGGTTGAGTGGAAATACATGCTAAATGGAGAATTTCTTTACAAACTCAGAGTAGGAACCTTGTTTTTGTACTTGAAAAAAAAGATGGATAAAGGTTACTGATTCAACAGTGTGAGTTTTTGAAAACATATTTTCTTGACTGATTTGACTCAAAACTCCATGGCCTGGGTTGAGCCTTGGAAGCTCTTCATGTGCTCTTCATGTGCAGGGACGATTTCAGAAACTTCAGAAGAGGATAAATTAATCCAACAATGGTCTCACATCACAAGTTTCTCCAGAACAGAATTGTTGTTTGAGTGACTCCATTGTTTGTCTAGTTGTTTAAATGAGAGGCCCCAAGCCACAGCCACCTACAGGCACTCTTGATTCTGCCTCAACTGTGTGTACCAAGTCTACCCACTTCTCTGTTTCTGTTTCCACCATGTTAGTTCAAACATTGTCTCCTCTTACCTGAATGATTTCATGTTCTTCTACCTGCTTTTTTATTCATCACTGTTTTTTCTTTTCCATTCATTTCCCTGCACCACTGATGGATTATCTCTTTTCTTCAATGAAACATTTATGTTGAGGTAAGTGTATGCTGAAATATAGTTTGTGAGAATATATCCCATATACTTCTAACTCTGTTTTCTCAGATGATAATTTCTTGCATGACTATAGCATAGCACTACAGACAGGAGATGAATCTGGATCCATCCAGATGTGGAGTGTGTTCATAGCCTCACGGATCCCTCGGTTACCCTCCCATTCCATCTCCTCTCCCTTGTGAGTCTCTGCCAGCTGTGTTGCTCATCTGTTCACCAGTGCTGCGACTCTTTGGCAGGGAGTTGTATGGATGGCATCATGCTGCACGGCTGTCTAGGAAGCTAACACTAATTTGAAAGGGAGTGGTGAGGATGGTTGTATTAGTGGGTTCTTCAGGGAAACAGAGATTCGGTAAAGTTTAGAATAGCAGTTAACAATCCTCCCAATGTTCTCTTCTGACACTTCTTTCTGCAGATAATCAGAGTGGACTTCAGTGACAGACTAGTGGCTTCATGGCAGTTTAACACCCCCGCTTCGTAGCCTCCACTGTGAAAGAAGGAAAACTTTAATGAAGAAAGTGAGCCAAAGTCACACAGACAGAGGCTGCCCTTGCTGTCCTATGTTCCGAAGCTGAATTCCCAGGAGATCTTAAAGACATTTTTGTTGAGATCAGCTTATGTTCCACGTTAGCTGTGCCAGCTGCAATCAGCCCAGCAGTTCAAATGTAATATTTATTCTTCAGTGATATTTCTGCTTTATAAATCCAGATGACACTTTAGCTGGGAGTCTGGCTTCCCTCTTTAGGAATTGTGCTTATGTAATGATCTTTTACTTTAGCGGACACTGTTATTGACATCTATCAATCAACTGGTGTGTTCAAACTCCAGATGTGAGATAACTTGGACAATGTGATTCTGGGAGTGGCTCACTGAGTCACTGTAACAGATTACTTGAGAAGTGGTCAGTTTACAAATAGGAATGGTTATTTTGGCTCAGTTTTGAGGGCTCCAGTTCATGCTGGCAGGCCCTGTTGCTTTGGGCCTGTGACCAGACAGCAGATATTGCTAGGTGTATATGGAAAACTCCTCCCTTAGCATGAGCCAGTGGGTGAAAGAGAAGAAGAAAGGGACCAAGGCCCAGTCTCCTCTGATGACATGCCCTCCAGTGTCCCAAGACCCTCTCGTGCGGCCGTACTCTGTAAAGGTTCCATTACACCCGACTGCCACCCTAGGGACAAGCCATTAGCACACCATCCTTTGGAGAACACTGAAGGTCTAAGCTGTATTGGGGCTGATCTGGGCTCCTTTGAAGATCCTGTTGCACTTGGCAGGGACTTTCCCAGGTGGAGTATGAATGGGCTTGAAGGTAGGTTTGTTTAGGGATGGTTGACATTATAGTGTGTCCTTAGATTAGTTTAACAGGAGCCCAAACTGTGGGTAACAAAAAATGTCTAGGGTTGGGCTGTAACTCAATGGTGGAACTGTTATCTTGAATGTGTGGCTCTGAGATCAGTCCACAGCACAGGGAAGACAAAGCTCAGAATCCACTTCTTCATTATAAATTATTTTGAAATATATCCCATTGAGCCCATTTTTTTTAAAATGCTGGCTTTTGTGAAGTACTTGTAGGATACCTGATTGTGTGTGTGTGTGTGTGTGTGTGTGTGTCTTAGGTTTTTTTTTCATTGCTGTAAAGAGATACTGTGACCATGGCCACTCCTAAATAAAAACATTTAATTGAGGTGGCTTACAGTTCAGAGGTTCAGGCTGTTATCATCAGGATGGGCAGCATGCCAGCATGCAGGCAGATGTGGTACTGGAGTCCTACATCTTGACTCAGAGGCAACAGGAAGTCGACTGCCTGTCACACTGAGTGAAGCTTGAGACAAGAGACCTCAAATCCCACCCCCACAGTGACGCACTTCCTCCAACAAGGCCACAACTCCTAGTAGTGGTACTCCCTTTGGGGCTATTTTCTTTCAGAGTACCACTGTGTGTGTGTGTGTGTGTGTGTGTGTGTGTGTGTGTGTGTGTGTGTGTGTGTGTGTGCTGGTTGTTGTTGGTATGTGTGCTATGTGTAAGTATGTTGTATGTATGTGTGTGTATATATGGTGTGCTGGTGTGTGTATGTGTGCTTATGTGTATGTGTGTGTGTGCACTAATGTGCATGTGTCATGGTGTGCAGGTCAGAGGACAATCTTGGTCTTCAGTCCTTGTCTTCCTTCTTAGTTGGAACAGGATCTCTGCTGTTGGCCACCAAATACACCAGGATGGCTGCTGGGAGCTTCTGGGGATTCTCCTGTCTTCTTCCTCTTTTATCTCACCACTGGGAGCTTCTGGGGATTCTCCTGTCTTCTTCCTCTTTCATCTCACCACAGGAGCACTGTGATAACAGATGCATATGACTGCATCAGGCTCTATATGGGTTCTGGGGATTCAAATTCAGGTCCTCATGCTTACATGGTGAGCATGTTGCCCATCTCCCCAGTCCTACATATGGGGTTTTGTTTTGAGGAAGCATGAAAAGCTAAAATTGAAAAGGGTAGATTTCTTTACAGATTTTTTGTTCCTGTGTGGATTGAATTCTTTGCAGTACATAAGTATATCTAGACTTAAAAGTTTGGTCTATTGAAAAACTCATCAATTATGCATGAAGTATTCAGAAAGAATAATTTCCTCTTCCATCTATGGAGATAGCTTGATAGCCTTGGCCTCTAAGATAGCTGGTCCTGCCCATACCAGGTTGGACTCTGTGGGGCAGTAGGCACTCACTGATGGGACCCATGGTCATATGTGCACAGTGTCAGGTGCGTAGTAAGTTGAGGTACTTATGAGAAGGCAGGGATTTTAATTTTTACTAATTTGCTTGTTTGCTTATTTCTGTAGATTTGTTTGCAAGTCACTGGTCCTGCACTTATCTGTAGTGACTCTGAATAATCTGGGGTACAAGACAGAATGAACCCTGAAACTTAACAGAGACTGGAGAGGTACTTAAATGTTTCTGGGTACATAAAGTTTGAAAAAGGTATTTTCCTTCAAATCTTTAAAGATACTGTAAAAAGAAGTGTGTTCCCGAAGAGTCTGTTCTGAGTGGATGACAACAGCAGAAATTATGGGATGCTCCTCTTTCCACCTCTTTCCAGAACAATGCAAACCCTGAGTTCTAGAGGGGGCACCTTACTACCCAGAATAAAGACAGGTTCTGTGTCAACTAATGTGGTCATGTGGCTAATGCGTGTGACTATTACACGGTAGCTTTCTGGGCTTTTCTTTTTTTAAGTGTTGTTTTTTAAAATTTATTTATTTTGTTTTGGTTTTATTTTTATTTTTCCCCCGTTTTATTTATTTATTTATTTTTCTATTATCAGCTTCATACAGTATAAATTTTTATCCTAATAGTAAAATGTTTGATTGAGGCTTGCCCAGCAATTGCGTAAAACCAAAACTTACTATAAGCCACAGCCTGGACTTTTCTTTAAGGGCAGTTAATGCAGGCTGCCTCCTTTCCAGCTTCCCCAGACTTTCCTCCACCTGCCCCAGTCCTACAGATGTGTTTACAGGAGCTCAGTTTCTGCCTTGGGCTTACAGAGTAGTCATATGTACACAGATAACAGTGAGCTGTGGACTTACAGGGTAGATCATATGTACACAGATAACAGTGAGCTGTGGACTTACAGGGTAGATCATATGTACACAGATAACAGTGAGCTGTGGACTTACAGGGTAGATCATATGTACACAGATAACAATGAGCTGTGGACTTACAGGGTAGATCATATGTACACGGTTAACAGTGAGCTGTGGGCTTACAGGGTAGGTCAGGTGACCGAGGATAACAGTGAGCTGTGAACTTACAGGGTAGTAATATGTACACAGATAACAGTGAGCTGTGGACTTACCGGATGGGTCAGCTGTGGGCTTACAGGGTAGGTCAGGTGACCAAGGATAACAGTCATCTAGAAAGGGGCTAAATACTCTCTTAGGAGCAAAGCCCCTTTTATAGTGGCTTGAATGACAGTGGCCCCCATAGGCTCACATATTTGAATGCTTGGTGCCCAACTGGTGGACTGTTTGGAAAGGATTAGCAGATGTGTCCTTGTTGAGGAGGTGTGTCACTGGGGGTGGGTTGTGAGGTTTCAAAAGCTCCTGCTATCCCCAGTTCTCTCTCTCTGCCTCATGCTTATGGATCAGATGTAAGCTCTCAGCTATTTCTCCAGTGCTGTGCCTGCCTGTCTGCTCCCATGCGCCCTGTCATGACAGTCATGGACGCATGCTCTGAAACTGTAAGCCCCCAATAAACTTGCTTCTATAAGTTGCCTTGCTTATGGTGTTTCTTTACAGCAATAGAAAAGTCGGTAAGACACCCTGTTGCCAGCTCTGGTTTGTCTGTGCCCTACATTTTGATATAAGATAAAAAGCATGTATTTGTTTTCCATAAGATAGTATTTTGTATTTAGCTAATTATGGTGAGTCAGTGATACTGCCATTTAGGAAGTGAAATTGAAAATTTTATTTTATGTGCATCTGTGTGTGCCTACGTATATGCATATGTTCACAGAAGTCAGAAGAGGGTGTTGGGTCCCCTGGAACTACAGTTACAGGTGTTGTGAGTCACCATATGGATTCTAGGTACAGAATCCAGGTCTTCCGGAAGAGCAGCAAGTGCTCTTAACCACTGAGCCTTCTCTCCAGCTCCCAGGAAGGAGGATTTGTAACTTGTCCTAGAAAATTATTACAGGGCTTATTAATCCTGAAGAACAAAATGCTCATTTTTAATTTTTAAAAAAGTATCTTTAGGGCATTATATAAACCGAGCAGGTTTTATATATATATAATTTGTGTGTATACAACAACAATTAAAGAAAAAGGCCATGAATTTGAGAGAGAGAAAGTATGGTGCATGGGAGGGGGTTTAAGGGAGGGTAGGGTAGGGGAAATGATATAATTTTAAAGATTACTATTAAAAAAGTATCTTTGGGGCTGGGGAGATGCTCAGTAGGCAAGAACACTTGCATTGCAAACATGAGGACCTGAGTTCGAATCCCCAGCACCAATATAGAAAGCCGGGTATGGCTGTGGGTATGCCTGCAATCCCAGTATTGGGAGCCAAAGGTAGATGGATCCCAAGAGCATTCTGGTTAGCCAGATGTGGTGAACTTCGGCTTCTGTGAGCGACCCTGCCTCAAGACAGTTCAGGTGGAGGGATACAGGAAGACACCTTGTGTCCTGCTCTGGCCTCCTCACACTCATGTGCAAATACATCTTTGATGCAGCCTGTTTCTATTTTCCCTTGTCTGAATATTTGAAAATGGAAAACAATTGGTTAGAATCTTTTTCATGATAAATCCTTGTTCCTTGTGGAATATAAGATTATTGCTTTGTTTTTATTTTCCTTCCCTTCCTCTGTCCCTCCCACTCTTTCTTGCGTGTGTGTGTGTGTGTGTGTGATGCTGGAGTTATGAACCACATACTAGTCTCTTGCTTTAATTTTATAGCTGTTGATCAGTGCATTTAGAATTTTAAGTTATTTTATTTTATGAGAAATATTTTTAGTAAGACTTTTTAAATAGGATACTCGGTTATGTTAGGCTCAAGGCTCTACTTGTGCTTAGCATTGGTTATTGGTGGCTTACAGCAAGATTGCTTTTAGCAAAATAAATACACTGTTTGCTGAACCCTGAAAGACATGGTGAGAATACGCTGGTCCTATGTCTGGGGAGAATGTCTAGGGCTTTTTCACTCACACACACAGAGAAGGAAGCGGTAGGGAGGGAGGAGAAAGGCCCCTTTGTGGGGTGGGGGAAAGTGATTCTGAGAGAGAGATAGCAAGCATATGTCTCCGAATCAAAGCTCTTGGTATGTTTAATTGATGCTGAGTTCATGGCTTCTTGGGAAGCAACAGGCGCATCCCATGAGGGACAGTGTCGCTTCCTCTGGAGCATGAAATTGACTGGTGTCTGAGAGGCCAGACACATGGCTGCGCCAGCTGTCTTCATATTCTGGCTTACTTAGGACATTTCAGTCCCTGCCAGTCACTTAAAAACAACCAAAATTATTTGGCAGAACGTCTTGTCAGTGGAGGTCAGGGTATAGGGTGTGGACATGTCAGATTCCAGAAAATGAGTCAAGACCTGGTCAAACCAAGTTGTACCCAAAGCAGGAATGAACTTACTTTGATCTTGTAGCAAGATGGCTTTTAATCTTAAGATAGAGTCAGGCTGGTGCTCTGCAAATTTTAAGATGCTTGCTTAGGTTGTTCATAATAGTAGACAGGAGAGGGGTTGGGGATTTAGCTCAGTGGTAGAGCGCTTGCCTAGCAAACGCAAGGTCCTGGGTTTGGTCCTCAGCTCCTCCCCCCCACCACCCCCAAAAAAACCCAACAACAACAACAAAAAACCTTATTGAGATATTCACTTTCAATATGATTCACCCCTGTAGAGTGTATAATTCAGTGCTTTATGTTCCAGAAAAATCCACTACCACAATCCATTCTTGAATGCAGTTATTGCTCCAGAAAAATATCTCCATTTTCTCCCATTTCCTTTCTTCCCAGCCCTAGGCAACTACTAATCTCCTTTGTATCTTTAAGGAATTGCTGATTCTGGACATATGGAAATGGACCAAACAGTATATGATCTTTTGTTATTGGCTTCTTTGCATAGCCTAACGTTGTTGTGATTCATCCACGTTGTGGAATGCATCCGTACGTCATCTCTTTTTATAGCTGTATAACATTCCATCAACTGTATACATTTTCTTTATTAACCAGTAGATGAATATTTGTCTCTTTTGGCGATTGTGGACATGCTACTTTCATGTGGGCATATCCTTTCACTTGTTGTGAGCATATACCAAAAATTGCTGGGTGTGACAGACATGGGCTCCCACGTCATACTGTCCCGAAGATGTCAATGTTTTAATCCTGTGAACTTGTGACTATGTTATGTCACAGGGTAACGACATAGAATTAAGATTGTGGATGGACTGACGGTTGCTAATCAGATCACTTTAAAACATGATTCTGTACCATCTGGGTTGTTACCCGGTGCAGCCATAGGGGCTGGGGGTAGAAGAAGAGAGCAGAAAGTGAGTCACAGTGACTCACTATGAAAAATACTTGGCTGCTATTTGAAGATGGAGGGTCACCAGACACAAGAATAGGTAGCTTCTAGAAGCTGGAAGAAGCAAGGAAGACATTTTCTTCCAAAGCTCTGAAAGCAGAGCTTTGTTTCAGCCATGCCGATTCCTTTTGGACTTTTGACCCAGAGAATAGTGAGGTGATGATTTTGTGTTGTTTTAGGCCATCATTATCACAACAGTAGAGAACATGAATGGGTCACACAGTCCCTTCCAGGAACTGCCAGAATGTCTCCGTTACAGTCTCCCACGCCCACAGGAGGACAGGAAAGCTCAGCACCTTTAGCCCAGCACACTCCTTAGTGTCTGTCTGTCTTTCTGAGCAGCCTGTCTAAGGAGTATGAAGTGATGTCCCTTTCTTGGGGGCTTTGATTTGCATTTCCTGGCTGATGATGTTGGTCAGCTTTTCCTTTGTTGACTATTTATATGCCTTCTTTGGAGAAGTGTCAATCTGTCCTTAGCACACTACAAGTCAGATGGTCTTTTGGTTCTTACGTTGTAAGGATTCTTTATATTCTAGATGCAAATGATTCATCAAATATGCAGAAAATAGTCTATGTTATTGGCTATCTTTTTACTTTCTTCATGGTGTTCTTTAGATTTTGATTTTGGTGAAATTCAATTTATCTATTTTTTTTCATTAAAAGTTCTATTTGCACATATTATATGCAATAATAGATTTTCTTTCTTTTTCTTTTCTTTTCTTTTTTTTCTTTTTTTTGTTTTTGTTTTTTTGAGACAAGGTTTCTCTCTAGCTTTGGAGCCTGCCCTGGAACTCACTCTGTAGCCCGTACTGGCCTTGAACTCACAGAGATCCACCTGTCTCTGCCTCCTGAGTGCTGGGATTAAAGGCGTGTGCCATCACTGCCCAGCTAATAATGGGTTTTCTTAACGGCATTCTCACATATATGTATTATATATTTTGGTCACATTCACTCCATTACCCTCTCTTGTCTCCTTCTCCTTCCTGCCAATCCCCTTCCCCTCCCACCAGCTCCACCTTCTCATGCTCACTTTGTGTGACACAGTGAGTATAGTTAGGGTGGCCTGTGTGAGCATGGGTGTGAGCATGGGTGTGAGCATGGGGAAGAGGTCAGTAACAAGAGCACAGGCACCTTGCCAGTGGCTACACTAGTGCAGAAAAAGCCTCAAGGACTTTTGTTATTGTACTCTTGATGTCCTACCTAATAAATCACTGTTTAGTACATTATCAGCTTTATTATTAAAAAAAACCTTGCTAATAGATGAAATGTCATCACCAAAATTAATCTGACCCACAAGGTCTGTACAACTTAATGAACTTATATACATTTAGAATTGGCTTTCAGAACTTAAATCTTGCACTTTCAGTAGCAAATATAGTTTATGCACTTACAGATTTTTTGGTTTTGGTGGTGGATAAGAGCATACAGTACACTGACTGAGGTTTAGAGGATGTTTTAGAGGTTCTCAACCTTCCTAATGCTTCCATCCTTTACTACAGTTCCTCATCTTGTGGTGACCCCCAAGCATCAAATTATTTTCAATGCTACTTCATAGCTGTAGTTTTGCTCTCATTATGAGTCATAATGTAAATAATTTTTGGAGATAGAAGTTTGTCGAAGGGGTTGCGACCCACAGATTGAGAACTGCTGCCATAGGTGCTGTGAAAGAGGCAGGGTATGGAGGTGACGGCTCAGTTCCTACCTAAGAACCTTCCAGGCTAGTGGTGACGGCTCAGTTCCTACCTAAGAACCTTCCAGGCTAGTGGTGACGGCTCAGTTCCTACCTAAGAACCTTCCAGGCTAGTGGTGACGGCTCAGTTCCTACCTAAGAACCTTCCAGGCTAGTGGTGACGGCTCAGTTCCTACCTAAGAATCTTCCAGGCTAGTGGTGACAACTCAGTTCCTACCTAAGAACCTTCCAGGCTAGTGGTATGACAATGAGAGAGCTTAGAATGGACTGTAGTGTGTGCCTGACAGCACACTGTCCATTGTAGCTTGGAGGCAGAGACTTTTGATCTGCCTTGGAGAGACAGGAAGGCTTGCTTCACAGAAGGGGTGGGTCTAGAATCCTAAAGGATGAGGAGGTGGTCAGCAGGTAAAGTGATTAGTGGAAGTCAGGTGCATTCTGGAGAGGCCAAAGAACAGGTACAAGAGAAAGGTAAGCTGGAACATGGGGAGAGGGGTTGGGATCTGTATTGATTGAGTTTAGAGGCTCAGGATCATTAGGGGGCAGTGCTCTCAAGGCCTTGCATGCCACATGTATCACTTTGTAAAACACTGAAGGGGAGGGACGGTGTTGAAGGATGCAGAGCCTGGTGATCAAATAGGCCTTGTAGGAAGAATTTGGAGTAGCCAGTAGAGGAGCATGCAGGCAGAGGGAGAGGCCAGGGGACGCCTGGAGTCAAACAGTCAAGAAATGATGAGGATCAGAAACCAAAGCAGAGAGAAGTCAAAGGGGAGAAATACATCTATGGGGTTTGGATATGGGGATAAGACCAGCTTGAGAAAATGCAATTGTAGGGGGTAGCCATTCCAGCCTTGGCCTGGAAGCTCCAAACCCATTGGGGCTTTGGTAACGGTCATGTCTACAAGGCAGGCCTGAGAGAGGACACTGAAGACCCGGGATCCAAAGGAGAGGGATCTCTTGGTGCCTGGACCCTGGACGCTGGAGGTAGACCGAGCAGAGTTCTCCAGAGAACTGCATCATACCTTTGCCAGACCCTACAACCTACCTATCCCTTCATTTGTAAGTTACCCCACAAAATAAACCTCCCTTTTAACTACGTGGAGTGGCCTTAATAATTTCACCAATACCTGATATCTGGTTTGGGCCATTGAGTGGGAAGATGGGCCTCTTACGACCATGAGAACCTCGAAAGTGAGATTATTAGGAGCATGCAATGAAGTCATTGTGTTTCATGTTTTTGGCAGTTCTGAGAATCAAATTTGAGCCTCCATGGCAAGCACTGTACCACTTAGGTAGGAGTATATGCCCCATTCCCACCCAAAAGTGTCTTAGACCCTGTTTTTTGTTTTGTTTTGTTTTGTTTTTTTTAGATGCTTGTGAACTGTCAAGTGGAAAAATCCTGAGGGAGATGGGCATGTGAGCATTAAGGAGAGGGGTCTGGGCTGGACAGAAAAACATGAAGCAACTGTAGTTAGATTTAGCTAAAGTGGTATGCTGTGGATATCACTCTGTGTAAATAAAGTTCTGATTGGCCAGTGGCCAGGCAAGGAAGTATAGGCGGGACAAGAGAGAAGAGAATTCTGGGAAGTAGAAGGCTGGGGAGAGACACCGCCAGCCGCCGCCATGAGAAGCAACATGTAAAGACACTGGTAAGCCACAAGCCATGTGGCAAAGTATAGACTAACAGAAATGGGTTAATTTAAGATAGAAAAGGTAGATAACAAGCAGCCTGCCATGGCCATATAGTTTGTAAACAATGTGAGTTTCTGTGTGCTTTCTTGGTTGGGTCTTAGCGACTGTGGGACTGGCGGGTGAGAGAGATTTGTCCTGACTGTGGGCCAGGCAGGAAAACTCTAACTACAGTGGTAGGTGAGAAAGAGAATTAGGGTTAGAAATGTTGTCAGGCATACTTTTAATCCCAGCACTCTGGAGGCAGAGGCCAGAGGATCTCTGTGAGTTTGAGGCCACCCTTTTTGGTCTACATATCAAGTTCCTGGACAGAGGCATGTTGAAAGACTCAAAAAACACAAACAAAAAGAAATGTCCTCCAAGGAAGTAGGTGTGGAAGAGGAAGCTGTTTCCTGGGGATGCAGGTGCAGGGGAAGGGTCTTTATCTTCTGTGGTTCAACTATGGAACCTAAGCAGCTTCCATTTTCCACTGGGTACCTGGGTACTTCAGAGCTGCACAGCCCGGGCTTCAGTGGACCCCCCAGTGTCCCTCCATTTAAATTATCAGCCAGAAAGAACTACCCTTTGGTCTTGAGGTATTTACCCATGAGGCAGAGGAGAGGCTTTACTTGCACTGAGAGTTAAGGATGTCCCCAGAAGTCTGTGTGTATATCCCCTAGATGAGGCGTTTTGGTCATCACCATGGCTGCCTTTGTCTTCTTAATCCTTTCGCATCCTAGAACTTCTTGAATTGGGTTCTGTTGTCCCATCTAGGTGCTATTTAAATATTTACAATTGAGAAAGCAGCATTGTGATTTCAGTCTGTGGATCCTTTTGCCTCCCCTACCTCTGAGAGCTTCAGCTATTGACATTTGACACATGGAGTCACTTTTTCATTGGCACCTTTCTGCTGGCTGATTTTATTTTCCTAAAGTCACCCTGTCCTCTGGTGGCACTAAGCTCCTTGCTATGGCTACACCCCTGCTGTGTGACCTTCCTGCATGGTGGCAGAACTCTCCTTCCCAATCCTGCTCTGCTCAGGTCTGCTAAAAACCTGCTGTTGGTTATTTTTTGGCTCTTTTGGGGGGCCCACCATCCAGCTCCCAATTAAATCATACACGGAGGCCTATTCTTAATTATAAATGTCTGGCCTTAGCTTGGCTTGTTTCTAGTCACCTTTTCTTAACTTTAAATTATCCAGTCTACCTTTTGCCCCTAGGCTCTTCCCATTCTCTTACTTCTGTAAAACTCCATGGCATGCTATGTAGCTGGGTGCCTGGGTGGCCTGCCCCTGAAGTCCTCCTTCTCTAGCTACTTCTATCTTCCCAGGTTTCTCCTTCCATTTATCCTCTCTGCCTGCCAGCCCTGCCTATTTCTCTCTCCTGCCTCACCATTGGCTGTTCAGTTCTTTATTAGACCACCAGATGTTTTAGACAGGCACAGTAACAGCTTCACAGAGTTAAACAAATGCAATATAAACAAAGTAACACACTTTAAAGTAATATTGTACAACAAAAACCTTCATCTAAAACTCTGCCCGAGTATGCCTTCTGGTGCTCTCATGTCCCCTTCCACTTCATGTATCCTCCTTTCTCTCTGTATCTCTAGTAACAGGATACCCCCCTCCCCAGATGTTTAGTTACTAATTGTCTACTATTGTGTTCCAGCCATTTGTCTTATTCATTTTGAAAAACCTGATATTTTAGCTCAGAGCCTTTTGGTCTAATAATTCAGTGAAAGCTTGATTAAGACTTATTTAAAATTTTCTTTGCTCTTCTCTAACACACAGTTCATTGGTTGCTTAATATCAAGTATTTGTCTCTCTCAATAGAGTCTTGCTATGTTGCCCAGGCTAGTTCCATTCAAACTTGCATACTCAGTTGAGCCTCTTGCCTCAGCCTTCTGAGTACTGGAGTACAGGTGTGTACCACTCAACCCATCCAAAACTTCCTAAGAGTCAAAGAAGTGATCTAATAATGATAGCATCCCATCAGCAGTATTTGTTCATCTCTTTATGGCAGTTGCCTTGTGATGCCTAATATACCATGACTGGAATTCTTGTTACTGCTGCACTAGAAGCAATAGCAAAGTTTTATTTGACCAGCTGGTCAGATATGACTGTGTATAATCATAATTACAGGCATCTAGTAAGACCATACAAAGTTGCCAGTGGTGGTGGTGCACACCTTTAATCCTAGCACTTGGGAGGCAGAGGCAGGCAGATCTGAGTTCAAGGCCCCCCTGGTCTACATGATGGGAAGTTTCAGGACAGGCAGGGATACACAGTGAATGCCTGTCCCCAAAACCAAAACCAAAACACAAAGTTGAAGCCAGATGTGGTGTACTACCTAGTGATACCATTGTTCAAAATCATATGAGAGAGATAGAGACAGACACAGACAGACAGACAGACAGACACAGACACAGACACAGACACACACAGACACACACACACAGACACACACAGACACACACACACACACACACAGAGAGAGAGAGAGAGAGAGAGAGAGAGAGAGAGAGAGAGAGAGTACACTGAATTGTTCAGACCAAGAAGACAAAATCTACTACCCACATAATACTTCTCAATTCACTGCAGCTCTGTGGTATGATAGCCTAGGAAACACCATTCAAGAAGATCACATGCTGCCAAATCAGGAGCGAGGCTGTCCTGTTTGGGCCAGACTTCCGTGTCTTTGCTGCTCAGGATGGCCTGGATGGGGCCACTCATAGTTTTCACATTGCAGTTGTAAAGACTGTTTTTGGGTGGTGTGGTGCCTGCTAATAGCCACAGAGCAATAACTGTGAATGTTTTACAACAGAGGAAACCAAGCAGTGGAAACCAAACGGCCACCTACAGAGCTCTCTCAAGAAAGCTCTTTCCACTTAGTTTTCAGCCAGTCCTCAAAGCCGCTCTATGCCTGCAGGTCCTTTGTGAGCATTGCAGGCCTACCCTCTGTTCCCAAGATGGCTCTGTGGTCCCAGCAGCCTCCGGCAGTCACTGTCCAGGGCTGTCCTGGATTCTACAGACTGCAGAAGCTCCTTGTATCTTCTCCCGTGAGCACCTCAGCTCTAATGGCTTCCTTACATCAAGTTAGGTACAGATTCATCCCACTCAAGTCCAGATGGCTCCCAGGGATACATCTTGGCCCTTGTTCTCAGCGTCAGCAGTGACATTGTCAGGGGGGGTCCCTTTAAAAGAGGCAGTGTGGTGCCGTATCTACATCCTACATTCTAGAGTTCTATGGCCTGGCTCTGCATCCTAGTACCCCAGTTTCATATTTCTGACTGTGGGCAAACCATTAATGTCTCAGCACCTGGATTTGAACTATACCCCTCACATGGCTTTTAGCAAAGACCACATGATAAAATCAAGTTGTAAGTAAGATCTAGTTGGCAGATGCTTTCTAGATACTGGCTGTTGGTCTGAGTCCTTCTAACACCTGTATGCTACCTCTGTTTCTGCCATGTCACCTCAACCTGGCAAGACAGGACAGCATGCAAGGTTGGGGGAGGGTAATCTTGCTGTGTGCTGCTCCAGCCCGAAGTACCTGTACCCTCAGGTTAAAATCCTAGTAGAAGCAGTAATTGTTCATTTTCATTGCTTTATCCTCGGAGCATGCCAGTGTCTTCTGAAATGCTGTGTGTGTGTGTGTGTGTGTGTGTGTGTGTGTGTGTGTGTGTGTGCATGTGCATGCATATGCATGCACATACATAAACATGCCCATGGGCATATGTGTACACCTGTGGAGGCCAGATGTTGACACTATGTATATCCCCCCCCCCCCTTATTTTTTGACACAGGGTCTTTCATTGATCTTGAAGTTGGCTGATGGGTCTATAGATTGGCTGGTCTACAAGCCCCAAGGATCCTCTCATCTCTCTCTCCCAGACCTGGGGTTACTTGTGTGCATTGCCATATCTGGTTTTTGATGTATGCAGGGATTTAACGCGGGTCCTTGTGCGTGAGTGGCAAACACTTTACTGGCTGAGCTCATCTCCCAGCCTCTTCTTAAACTCTTTCCTGATTCTCCTGGGATGTTACAAGAGCAGGCCTTTTCTTTTTCATTTCTATTGGAGCAGAAGAAAGTCACACTTGCCCGATTATTTTTTCCTTTTATTGAAAATAGATTTTTTTCTCAAAAATATATCCCAATTATGGTTCCCCCTCCCTCTACGCCTCCCAGTTCCTTCTACTTCCTCTCCTGTCCAGACTCACTTTCTTTCCATCTCTCACTAGAGAACAGACAAGCTTGTAAGGGATAATAATAAAATAAAATATGATAATGTAAAATAAGATATAAGATAAAACAAAAGCTAACACATCAGAATTGGGCAAAACAAACAAACAAGGAAAAGAACCCAAGGTCTAAGAGTCTGAGACCCACTTATTCACAGACTCAGGAATCCCATGCAAACACCAAACTGGAAGCCATACTACATATGCAGAGAACCTGCTGCAGATCCATGTGGGCTCTGTGCACGCTGCCTCAGTCTCTGTGAGTTCATATGAGCTTTGCTCAGTTGATGTAGAGGACTTTGTTTTCTTGGTGTCCCCCAATCCCTCCGGCTCTTATACTCTTTCTGTTTCTTCTTCCATGGGGTCCCCTGAGCTCTGATGGGAGGGATTTGATAGAGGCATCAGTTTAGGGCTGGGTGTTCTAAGGTCTCTCACTCTCTGCTGTGAATCCGTGTTTGCTCCCATCTGCTGCAGGAGGAAGTTTCTCTGACAATGGCTGAACAAGGCAGTGATCCATGAGTGTAGCAGAATGTCACTAGGAGCCATTGTATTGCTCCTTTTTTTTTTTTTTTTTTTTTTTTTAGAACAGTAGTGTTTAGTTTTACCCTATGTCCCTGTCTCAGGTTCTTGATCATTCTGGCAGTATAGGACATGGGTTCTATCTCATGGAATGAACTCTAAGTCAAATCAGATATTGGTTGGCTACTCCCACAAGCTTTGTGCCACCATTGGCCTAGCACATCTTGCAGGCAGAACAACATTGTAGATCAAAGGGTTTGTGGCTGGTTGGTGTTTATGTTCCTCTTTTGGTAGCGTGCAGAGTCCCTTCTGTACCAGGATGCTAGCACATAGGGATGAAGGCTCTCTGGGGGCACCAGCTTGACTTTTCCACGTTCAATGGGTTGTGCAGGTGTTCTCCTCAGCAGTGGGGTTTTGCTGTCAGTTTGTGGAGAGCAAGCCTAGGTTGTTTGGGGATTCCCATGGGACCCTTTGGCCAACAACTCAATTAGATGGAACCCAAGCTTGGTACTGGAAGTTTCATTTGGTAACAGGAGATGGCCAATTGGGCCTTGTCTTTTCCACTGTTTGGCAATTTCATTTAGATCACCTTTGGATATGTATATATTTTAGGAAGCATCTACTGCATTAGATCTTCATACTACCCCTCAAATGCCCCCCAATTTAGCTGCCTGTCCCCCGATTCCCTCCCTTGTTCTCCTCTCTCCTCCCCTCCCTACTTGATCCTCCTGTTCCAGGCCCCCATCCATCCATAGTGATCTATTTCCTAGTGAGATCTATCTGTCCCCATGTGTCCTTTTTACTAAATCTCTGTGGTTCTATGGATTGTAGCTTGGTTATCATTGACTTAACAGCTAATATCCACATATAAATGAATACATACTGTATTTTTTCTTTCTGGGTCTGAGATATCTTATTTAGGATGATTTTTTTTTCTAAACCTATCCACTTACCTGTGAATTTCATGATTTTGCTTAATGGCTGAGTAATACCCCATTGTGGAAATCTATCACGTTTTCTTTATCCATTCTTCTGTTAAGGGACATGAGGCTGTTTGCAGTTTCTGGACATTATGAGTAGGGCAGCAATGGACATGGTTGAGCAATTGCCTCTGTGGTAGGATGAAGCATCCTTTGGGTATATGCCCAAGAGCCACTTTCCTGATTCATTATCCAGCTTTCCAGGTGAATCACAGGAAACTGTCTAGCTGGGCTGGCTACTCTCTCAGCTGAGACTGAATTTTCCACCCTTTAATGGTCACTATTGACTGTACTTCCTGTTGGGACATTGCTAACTCAACGCTTGTGCAAATCCCCAAGGACTGGAAAGGACCCCTTGCACATCCTTAGGAGCACTAGACAAAATAAGCAGTAGGAAATGTGGGTGCACCTGCAGCCTGGACACTTGGTGTCCTTTTCTCTGTTGTGGATTTCCTTTCCAGATAAGATGTTAAGAGTCAGCACGGTGTGAGGAGTGACATGCAGAACAGCACACCAGCTGGGTGCAGGCTGTGCGCCCCAGGGGCAGTATGGAATATGAGGACATGACCGTGGTCTTTCCTCTTACCTTTCCACACTGAGCCCTAAGACTGTTTCTGTCAACTATCATAGCCAGAAAGCAATAAAAACATTGTCTCTAGATGTTGAGCCACCAGAAACTCTGAGTATTTGTGTATTTTAACAACAGGTTTACATGAATTAGCTCCTGTTGGTCATGATGTCGTACACATTTGGGGATAGCCTCTCTTTGTAGGCCAGCATGAGCTATGTTACAAGATCCAGACTCATAAAGAAAGAACATCAACTCCCAAAGAAGGCTCCCTCTCTGTCTCTCTGTCTGTCTCTCTCTTTCTGTATGAGTGTGTGTATACAAACATAATTTTCCTTTCCCATATTTAGTGAAAAAATAAATTATATCACAATTTCACTATGCCATCTCTAGTTGCACTTGGTTTGGGATAATCAGTGTTGATAGCCTGGTGTATAATCTTCCGCATGACTATTTTCTCATAGGGATATGCCACTGTTGAGCCTTTATTATATTTGGACATGCAACCTATGCATTAATTTTGTTTATTTATAGGACAGTCTTTCAAAAGTAAAACTGTCTAGGGCTGAGGAGATGGCTTATTTGGTAAAGTGCTTATGGCACAAGTGTGGGGACCAGTGTTTGAATCCTAGAATCCATGTAAAAGCTGGACAGGTGCGGTTAGCTTGCTGTGTGTGTGTGTGTGTGTGTGTGTGTGTGTGTGTGTGTGTGTGTGTTTTGAGACAGGGTTTCTCTGTGTAGTTTTGGTGCCTGTCCTGGATCTTGCTCTGTAGACCTGGCTGGCCTTGAACTCACAGAGATCTGCCTGGCTCTGCCTCCCAAGTGCTGGGATTAAAGGCATGCACCACCGCTGCTTGGCTGGCTTGCTTTTAATTCAAGTACTCAGGAAGTGGAGATAGGGGCTCTCCAGGGCAAGCTGGCTAGTTAGAGTAGCTGGAATTATCAACTGTGGGTTCTGTAAGAGACCCTGGCTCAATAGTAAAGTGTAGAGAGAAGTAAAAAAAGACACCAATGTGAACTTCAAGTCTCCATATGCCTGTGCACACATGTGCAGGTACCTCTATGCCCATGCACATGCATCTACACCCATGTAAACATGCACACTCACACTGCACATACGCACACAGACACAGTTAAGGTACATGCATCTCAGATGCTGCTTTCTTTCCTGTTGTGTGTAACAGTTCGCTTGTCAACCCAAAACATATACTTCTATCTCCATACTCTCTAGTACTAGATGTTGTCAGTCTTTTTGATTTTAGTTTGCAGTTTTCCATTGCACAAGGAATCAGATTCCTTTTGGATCTTGTTGGTAAACATTGGCATGGCTTTCCTGCCAAGCCTCCACTGACTTCTGTCACTCCAGGCAGAAACTGTAGCAGCAGCTTCAGTGGGCGTGATGGATTTTAGTCCTAATGGCTGTTGTGTGTTGTGTTGATTCAAACCCATCAAAATGATGGATTTTGATCCAATGCCATTTGAAAAGGTTATGAACGAGAAGGAAAGAATGGCTGATGGGTGTACAGGGTTGCCAGGGGTGTCTGATTTACCCAGCTCTTGGCAGTGGTCACCCTGTGGGTTTATGTCCTTTCTGTGTCCTGTGCTCTGCAGAGCATGTAGACCCTGTGATAGCTGCATGCAGTGAGGGGGAACTCACATAATGTCTTATTAGGAAGAGGCATGCACAGGAGGGAATTGCATAGCATGATATGTTAGAGACTCATGGGAGGAAGTTGGGTGGCATGTGTATTAGAGAGAGACTCATGGGAGGAAGTCAGGTGGCATGTGTGTTAGACTCATAGGAGGAAGTCGGGTGGCATGTGTGTTAGACTCATGGGAGGAAGTCAGGTGGCATGTGTGTTAGAGAGGCTCATGGGAGGAAGTCAGGTGGCATGTGTGTTAGAGAGGCTCATAGGAGGAAGTCGGGTGGCATATGTATTAGAGAGAGGCCCATGGGAGGAAGTCGGGTGGCATGTGTGTTAGAGAGAGGCTCACATGGAGATAGGACTTTCCAGCATCCAGCACACCATGATCTTTCTCCTGCCAGCTGCTAACACAAGAACACCAGCAGGTGTCCTCCTTTTCTGAGGATTTTAATTTTTCTAGTGTAAAACTTGATGCTGCTTTTTTGAACCAGGTACCACTCAGGTACTCCCCGTCACCTCATGCACTCAGGTACTCCCCGTCACCTCATGCACTCAGGTACTCCCCGTCACCTCATGCACTCAGGTACTCCCCGTCATTTGTGTACTCAGGTACTCCCCGTCACCTCATGCACTCAGGTACTCCCCGTCACCTCATGCACTCAGGTACTCCCCGTCACCTCATGCACTCAGGTACTCCCCGTCACCTCATGCACTCAGGTACTCCCTGTCACCTCATGCACTCAGGTACTCCCCGTCACCTCATGTACTCAGGTACTCCCCGTCACCTCACCT